>NC_137014.1:33339993-33357493 GCF_032717465.1 Coenobita brevimanus | reverse complement strand
CCCCCTGGCCTTGTATTGGCAGAGGGTCTGGGCAAGACGGTGATGACAGGCCGCAGATTATGCATATAGATTGCCACTAACCTCCTCACCACACACACACACACACACACACACACACACACACACACACACACACACACACACACACTTCCTGGTATTATCGTGCAATACAAACACAACACTATTTATTAATTACTCAATGGTGCTGATAATACCGTACCATCAAAACCCTAAAACATTAATACAATAGTGTTTTAATTGCTCACCTTTTTATATATATTTTTCTACAATATCATTAACTCTTTAGCTGCGACATACACATTTTAAAATCAGCCTCTTTTTTTAATTATTCATTTTATGCTCTTATTAAGCCATATTACTACATCCATATCCCAGTCTGTTTCATTTACCTTCTCATCAGTATAGGTGCTTTACTTATATATGCTTCACTTATATACTATACTATTAACCTTTCAGCCAGAGGAAATCATTTATATTTCATTCTCGCTGCTGCCACTTGATATTGCTTAGTTATAACAGAGCACTCAATATTTTTTTTCACCCAACAGAACTGGGTCACTCAAAATTTCGGTTCCAAATCGTGACTGCATAAAATTCTGTAAGGCTTAGCTATGAGGTAGAAATGAGTCTCCTTGGTTACTGCTCAGACCGACCCTCCAATCAGACTACACTTGGCCACTAACCGGGGAGGAGTACGGGATCTTCTTTAGGTCACAGAAGTAGTACAGGCTCCAGATATCCCCCCAAATTCTCTCTCTCTAAAAAAAAAATGATCCCGAGATAGCATGAATTATTCCCTTAGGCACGAGGACGTTATTCATTTATTTATTTATGATTTTCTTTTACATTCTTCCTATCCCGTGACGATTTCATTCCAGATAGGTCAAACTTTCCTGACTAGAGGGGTTAGATCTAGCCTACAACAAGCCCTTCACCACTATTCTCTTTCTGATCTAACTTCGGCTAAAGCTGCCGTCTCTCCATCCTGAATGTTGAGATGTAACAGCAGATTAACAGTAGATTATGATGGCAGTCACGAGGAAGTGCCGTGGAAAGTTTGTAGAACCGTAGCACTGGCTGTTTCTGCTGCTGAGCTAATTGATATTAACTGCCAAAAGACGATTTTCTGGGCCAAGTTAAGGCAAAGATGTATAGGGGTGCTCTCCAAAGCTGAATAAAATCGTCTGGAAACACACACACACACACACACACACACACACACACACACACACACACACACACACACACACACACACACACACATCCTCGTACACATGTATACACAAAGGTCTCTGTTTGTCTGTCTGTCTGTCTGTCTCTGCCTCTGTCTCTGTCTCTGTCTGTCTGTCTGTCTGTCTGTCTGTCTCCCACCTCTCTGTCTGTCTGTCTGTCTGTCTGTCTCTCACCTCTCTGTCTGTCTCTGTCTGTCTGTCTGTCTGTCTCTGTCTGTCTGTCTGTCTGTCTGTCTGTCTGTCTCTCTCTCTCTCTCTCTCTCTCTCTCTCTCTCCTTCCCTACCAGGGTGATTCCCAGGCATCACCTTGGTCTCTCCCGGGCACCACACCTCACTCCCATGAATATTAGGCAGTTTCCCACCTCTCGCCTACGCCCCTCTCTCTCACCTATTCCCACCTCTCCCCCCCTTCTTCCTCCCCCCTCTTCCCACTCTCCCCTCCCTGCTCCTCCCTCTCCCTCCTTCCCCTTTCCTCCATTCTGCTCAAAGGAATGGAGATACAGAGGAAGCAAGCAACAGACGTACGGCTCTCGCAAGATTGGTTGTGTAGATAGAGAGGTGGATGGGGGAGAGGTGAGAGAGGGAGAAGGTTAATGCCAGATGAGAGAGAGAGAGAGAGAGAGAGAGAGAGAGAGAGAGAGAGAGAGAGAGAGAGAGAGAGAGAGAGAGAGAGAGAGAGAGAGAGAGAGAGAGGATTGTTTATCTTTCGTAACGTTCATAATGTCATATATTTACATTACAAAAATAAATATCTAAGGCAAACAAATAAGCGAATAGAGATCTTTATGGTATAGGAGTTAGAGACACTACCATATTAAGAGGAAACTGCTGAAACTAATAGAGAAAGCTGTTTCAAAATAATTCAGTAATTGGAGTGTCTAGCAAATTGAGAAACAGATAAAGTAATGGAAAATGAAGTAATTGGAGGCCGTATCTGTAATATGTGAAATGATACGGAAACTAGAAAGAATAATTCGTTCTGTTGCAGCTTATTTCTCGTTTCTCGGTGGCAGAAAAGGACATTATTACGGCGCTACGTCCTATCGAAGGCACTTTTTCGTGACTAGCACCATATTGTAATGTTAATCTCTTGACACAGCACAGTATGGATGATGATGTGATGGTAGTTTTACGCCTAATTATAGTGGACAGGGTAGAGTTAAGAGAAAATCCTAAAATCATATATTATTGGTTTTAGGAGCCCTTCCAATACCGTCAAAATGATGCTGATTATAATTATAGATAACCCTGATGACAGCTCTCCTATGGCACCCTCTCCACGGCAAAGGAAATAGGGTCGGGTCGCCATTAAATGATTCTTCACGTCTGGATTACACCCGGCTGAAAGGCAGGTGAAGGCGACTGTCAGTGAAGGGGCTTCATGGGGCATTGGTTTGATTGTGATTTGCACTGGTTCGTTAGTAGCTGTTTTAGTGTTCATTATTATTACTATTATTATTATTATTATTATTATTATTATTAGGCAAGGACATAGGGGAGATCGGGGGGAAGATAACTGCTGTGCTATAGTACTGTTTTTCTTTTCTGCCACTGAGCTACGTGAAATAAGCTGCAAAAGGACGAAAATTTGGATCAAGTTGAAGTGAATAAACTATGGGCCAATACTCATTACCATCCTCTTCTTCACTCTTACCATCATTTCACCTCCTTCAGCTGTTCATTATATATCTAGCCCCCCTCCCCCACCCTCACACTCAGGTCCCGGGGTATTCTGCTTTATTTCCTCTCATTACTTCAGTTCTCTCTCTCTCTCTCTCTCTCTCTCTCTCTCTCTCTCTCTCTCTCTCTCTCTCCCTCTCTCTCCCTCTTATCATTATCTTTTTTCCTTTATCAGTTTCCTGGTCAGCCATCCCCTTTTCTCTATCATCATCCTTTTCCTTCATTATTTTCATGGCGATTGCACTTCCTGCCTCTCCTTCAGCCATCTTTTTCCCAATTATAATTTTTCATCCTTATTTACCTCTAATTATTTTCCTTTATTACCCACCTGCTTATTGAATTCCTTATTACCCTTCCAACCATCCTCCTCTTCCCAGCCATTATCGTCATTCATCTTTATTCGCTTGTTTATTGCATTATCTCTCTCTCTAACCATCCTTTCCATAATTATCATCTTCCTTATCTTCCTGACTACCTTATCATTCTGACTACTTAATATTCCGCACTATTTCTTATCACCCATTCAACCATCCTCCCCACCGCCATTATCATCACTCTCCTTTATTCAGCTGTTCATTACATATTCACTTTCCCCCTCCCCCTCACCCCCTCCCCTTCCTCTCTGCCCCCTCCCTTCTCTTCCCCCCTCCCCCCCGCCATTCATGCTCACCTGGGGACGATTTTCTGCTTAACTGAGCACAGGGCACCACTCACCTGCCTGTGTGTGTGGTGGTTGTGTGGGAGGATGGTTGTGGTTGTGGTCGTGGTGGAGGTAGAAATGTAGGACTGATCGTGTTGTGTTGTAGGGTGGTTGTGGCTGTGGTGGTGGTGGTGGTGGTGGTAGAAATGTGGTAATGATGGTAGTTGTGGTGTGATAGGATGTGTGTGGCTGTGGTGGTGGTAGGAATGTGGTAATGATGATGGTTGTGGTGAGATAGGATGTGTGTGGCTGTGGTGAGGGTGGTAGTGGTAGAAATGTTGTAATGATAGTGGCTGTGGTGTGATAGGATGTGTGTGGCTGTGGTGGTGATGCTGGTGGTAGAAATGTGGTACGGTACTGATGGCGGTTGTGGTGAGATAGGATGTGTGGGACTGTGGTGGTGGTGGTGGCAGAAATGTGGTAATGATGGTGGTTGTGTGATGGGATGTGTGTGGCTGTGGTGGTGGTGGTGGTGGTGGTAGAAATGTGGTAATGATGGTGGTTGTGTGATGGGATGTGTGTGGCTATGGTGGTGGTGGTGGTGGTGGTAGAAATGTGGTATTGATGGTGGTTGTGGTGTGATAGGACGTGTGTGGCTGAGGTGGTGGTAGTGGTGGTAGAAATGTGGTAATGATGATGGTTGTGGTGTGATAGGATGTGTGGCAGTGGCAGTGGTGGTGGTGGTGGTGGTGGTAGAAATGTGGCACTGATGGTGGTTGTGGTGTGATGGGATGTGTGGCAGTGGTGGTGGTGGTGGTGGTAAAAATGTGGTAATGATGGTGGTGGTGGTGTGATAGGATGTGTGTGGCTGTGATGGTGGTAGAGGTGGTACCCACCTACCTACCTACCTACTGCCAGACGCCACAATCCCGTAAGGGGTGGCCATCTGACTCTGAGTTATTTGTTTTACGGGAAGGGGCACTAACCCTCCACCAACCCACTTGTTGACACGTAGGGAGCATGTATGGTTTGGTTATATGGTTACCACCCAGCGTAGAAATGTGATATTGATGGTGGTTGTGGTGTGACAGGACGTGTGTGGCTGAGGTGGTGGTGGTAGAAATGTGGTACTGATGGTGGTTGTGGTGGGGATAGGGGTGGAGCGGTGGTTGTAATTGTGGTGGGTTTGATGGTGACTATGGTATTGGTGGTGGAGGTTGTGGAAGAGATGGTAACAGTAGCTGCATGTTGTGGTGGTGATGGTAATGGTTGTAGTTGTTGCTGTTGTTTTATTGATTATTGTTTTTATGGTGGTGGTGGTGGTAGTGGTGGAAGCTTGGGGGTGAAGGGAGGCGTGGAAGGCCAAGAAGGCAGACGGAAAACGCAAATGAAAGTGCAAATAAGCGAAGTTTGGTTACTGAATCAGCAAAACAGGACGAGACAAGCCCTGAGGAACACCACACATGACAAGGGCCCCACCTCTCATGTCAGCCTAGCAGTGGACGGAATGGCTTTACCTCACACGCCTTATGAAACGCTATTTTGTGTGGATAGTTTGACCTGTGAAGTGGAGCCCAGAATTTCGAAAGCCTGAAATGTGTGTTATTTTTGTTGGGATCTCTGTTGGTATTTTTTTTTTTTTTCGCTTTCCTTTTCTATCCCACCCTGTCTAAGAGGGAAAAATGATAAAGAGGGTGATGAATGATCTCTCTCTCTCTCTCTCTCTCTCTCTCTCTCTCTCTCTCTCTCTCTTTCTCTCACTCATGACGAAGCACTTTTTTTTTTTTAATCGTACGTCAGGCAAGGAATCTCTAATGGACACAGCTGTTTTTCAAGCACTGGACTGCAATAATGATTCAGTGTTAACCACTACAACACAGTGATGTATTTTCATTGTTGTCACTGTTACCACCTATTTTATTCGGGCGGAATTTTTATATGGAGAAATTTAAGACAACATTCGCTAAGCTGTTTGGTATGAGAAATCTTTCCCAAGTTTAATAACATCGTCTGTAGGTAGCAAGAATCACCTAAAAAAAATCCTCGCTGGAGTCATGAGCATATATTTATGATTTTTTCCATAATATACTTAAGTTTTCACCACGTAAGTTTGTCCATGCATACGATAGTACTGTATATATTCAGTACACGGAGAAAGACCAAAAGTAGAGTACAGGATCCAGTTTACTTCAACGTTTCGCCCACCAGAGCTTCATTAGAAATAACACCAGTGGACAACACGCCACCACTTAAATAGTCTTCAGTCTGACAAAACTTTGTTGTATGGCTGAGTTTCAGAAATGAATAAACTAATTCCATTTTGAGTGTAATCTGTCGGAGGTCAAGGTCACAGGGCAGAGTCCAATGTGTAGCCCCTAGACCAAATGGTGGGCACGGGTATCGTTCCTTCTGAAAGTTTATTTATTTATTTTTTAATTTGGAATCAAGTTTCAATCAAAACACATGTCTACTTCCATACTTGTCTCACCTTCTCCATACCTGTCCCATCTGCTTCCATACTTGTCTCATCTGCCCCATACCTGTCCCAGCGGTCCCATACTTGTCTTACCTGCCCCATACTTTTCCCACCTGCCCCATGCCTTTCCCACCTGCCACCATACTTGTCACATTTGCCTCACACATGTCAGACCTGCTACACACTGGTCACACCGGCTTCACACCTGTCATTCCTTCCCCACACCTGTCGCACCTGTTAACTGGCTTGCTATGACAGGTGAGGCTGGGGTGAGGTATAGGAGTGGACAATTTTAGACGTTGAAAGCTAAAGGACAATGGGAGTCAGAAGGGGAGAGCTTCGTGCTTTACAGTGTGAGGATTTAATTGGTGCTTGCATAGGTTTACACACACACACACACACACACACACACACACACACACACACACACACACACACACACACACACACACACACACACACACACACACACACACACACACACACACACAGCACATTCATTAACTCTCTTCGTTCTCCCTCCCGTTCCTCACTGCCACTGTCTCTCCTCCCCAAACTCCTTTTATCTCTGAAGCTCTCCCCTCCCCCTCCTCCTCCTCCCTGTCTTCATTGTCACTCCCCTCACTCCCCTCTCTACCCACTCCCCAACGCTTATCACACTTCCTTCCTCTCTTCTCCTCTCCTTTTCCCCCTTTCTCTCCACTCCCCTTGTTCCCACTCACTGTCTCCCTTCCCACTCCCCAGCACCATCCATATCCCTCTTCCGCATTATCACCTTGTTCCTCTCCTTCCCCTTCCTCCTCTTCCCTCTCTCTCCTTCCTTCTCCATTACTGTCCTCTTCATCCCTCCCCTCCCCCTTTCTTCTCTCCTCTCCCCTCGTAGTATCTCTTCCGTTCCCTTCCCATCTCTTTTTCCCCTCTTCTCCCTGCCTCTCCTTCACTCCTTCTCTCCTTTCTTATTTCCATCCCTTTAAACTCTCCTTCCTTTTCCTTCTTCCATTTCCTCACCATATTCTTCTCCTCACCCTCTCTTCCCTTTCTCTCCCTTCCTTTCCATCCTCATTTCCTCATGCCTCCTTTCTCCTCCCCTCACTTCTCCTCCATATCCTTCCCCTCCCCTCCCCTCCCCATCAAAGCACCTTTACCCCCTCCCTCCCTCCCTCCCCCCTACTGCCTACCTGGATTAATCTGAAAGAGAATAGTTGAGGCAGGAACTTTGAATTAGAATGCTGGTAACCCTTTGATCTGGACCCCCCACCCCTGAGCCCCCACCCCTCCACACCCCTTCCCCTCCCCTCCCCCTCCCCCTCCCCCTCCCTCCACCTTTCCCCCTCCCCCAGCCTTTCCCCCCCACCTCCAACCAAGCCTTCCCACGCTTCCCACCATCCTCATCCCCACCCCACTCGCTTACCTGCCGTCTCTCTCTCTCTCTCTCTCTCTCTGTCCTACAAGCTTCCCATTACTCCCTCCCCCCTCCCTCCTGTCTCTCATTTACCTTTCTCTCATTCTCACCTGCCTCCCCAGTCCGCCCACGCCCTCTTGTCTTCACCTCTCGTCCTCCCTTTTTATTCTCTTCCCATTCTCTTCTTTCCTCACTACATTTCCTTTACTTGCTTTTTTCTTCCATTTCAAGTCTCCTTTTACTCGCTTGTCTGTTCCTTTCGCCATTTTCTTCACTTTAGTTTCTCCTTTTTCTTATTTCGCTTTTGGCTTGTGTTTCTTTGCCCTTTACTTTCCCACCCTTGCTGCATTTTTCCCGTATTTTTTTATATTTCCTTCCCCTCAATTTTTTGTTATATCTCCTCCCTGCATCCTGCCTTCTTTTACATTCTGTTTCCTGTCTTTCATTCCTCTTCTTTCTTTTATTTCTTTGTTTCTGTCTGTCTGTCTGTCTGTCTGTCTGTCTCTGTCAATGGAAGCATATAGTGTAAAATCCACTGATGTTATAAAGTCTCTTGTACTTTATTCATATTCAGAGCAAAATTTTTTTCTACTTCCCTCTTATCTCCTTCTTCCCCAGTCTCTCTCAGTCTCCTTTCTTATTTCCATCCCTTTAAACTCTCGAGGCGTGGAAGACCGCAAACGTAGTGCCCATCTTTAAAAAGGGTGATAAATCAGCTGCGTCGAATTATCGTCCGATAAGTCTAACGTCAATAGTAGGAAAAATGTTGGAGTCAATTTTGGCAAATAAGATTAGAGAACACTTAGAAAGATTTAATCTTATAAACGAAAGTCAGCACGGATTCAGGCAAGGACGATCCTGCCTCACAAACTTGTTGTCATTCTACTCGGAGGTCTATGAGGCAGTAGATAGCGATAAAGCTTACGATGTTATTTATCTGGACTTTAGTAAAGCTTTTGATAGGGTCCCACACGAAAGGTTAGTTAGAAGGGTTCGAGCACACGGTATAGACGGCGATATCTTAAAATGGATAGAATCCTGACTGAAAGGACGAAAGCAGAGAGTATTAATAAATGGAACTAAGTCGGACTGGGGATTAGGAACTAGCGGTGTACCACAGGGTTCAGTACTCGGTCCCTTATTATTTATCATATATATAAATGATCTAGACTTAGGAGTCAATAGCAGCATCAGCAAATTTGCCGACGATACAAAAATAGGGCGTATCATCAACTCGACTGACGATTGCCATAACTTACAAAAAGACCTCGATACATTGTCCAAATGGTCTAAAACTTGGCAAATGGAATTTAACGTTGAAAAATGTAAAGTACTTAACGTAGGTAAGACCATTGGAGATACTAAATACAGCTTAGATAACAAAGAAATTAGCAAATCGGAATGCGAGAGAGATCTAGGAGTTATGATTAGTAACGACCTTAAACCAAGGCAACAGTGTATTAATGCGAGAAATAAAGCAAATAGGGTCCTAGGATTTATTTCGAGAAGCGTGAGCAATAGATCATCAAAAGTAATACTGAAACTTTATCTAGCATTAGTAAGGCCACATTTAGACTACGCAGTACAATTTTGGTGTCCTTACTATAGAATGGATATTAATTCGTTAGAAAATGTACAAAGAAAAATGACAAAAATGATACATGACGTTCGGAACCTGTCATATGAAGACAGACTAAAAAGACTAAGTCTGCATTCGCTAGAGAGGCGTAGAGTAAGGGGAGACTTAATTGAGGTGTTTAAGTGGATGAATGGTATAAATAAGGGAGATATTAGCAAGGTACTTAAAGTGAGCGTACAGGATAGAACTAGAAATAATGGTTTCAAACTAGAAAAATTCCGTGTCAGTAAGGAAATCGGTAGAAATTGGTTTGGTAATAGAGTAGTAGACGAATGGAATAAGCTACCTAGTAAAGTAGTTGCTGCCTCTTCCATTGAGAGTTTCAAGCATAGGCTAGATAAGCATATGACAAATAAGGGGTGGATATAGAATAAAGAAAATCTTATAACCAATACTAATTCATAATTTTTTTCTTTTCAGGTTTCACTATGATAGTCTCTATTCTCCTTTCACACTTTCCTGTAAAATGTCCACGCCAGTTTTTCTATACGGCGTGGTGTTCTTTCTGACTTTTTCCTGCCGGCTTCGGCTGGAGGGTTTGGAGGGCGGGGAAGAGCCTTCTTCTTTGCTATCCTTATCTCATTCTAGTAGTTCAGTTACTCTTCTAGGAGCTGCCTAGCATGGGCCAACCGGCCTACTGCAGTTGTCCTCTCTTCTTATGTTCTTATGTTCTCTCTCTCTCTCTCTCTCTCTCTCTCTCAAACTCCTAGCCCTCTTCTCCCTCTTCCTCCCCCTCTTCCCTGTTAATCCACGTATCTCCCCAACTGAAGCCGGCAGGAAAAAGCAAGACAGAACAGCATGCAAAATAGAATAAGTGGTCTGAATATGTCATGAGAAGGGATGAAGGAAAACCATAACATAATCTATTGCAAATCTGTTGGGAAAGAAAATAGAGTCAGGTGCAGTTTGACAGTACATAGTCAGGTTTTCGCTTTTAAGTAATGTTTCATCCCCTCTGCTGAGTTTGAGAATTTTTTATGTCTGTCTGTCTCTCTGTCTAACTTTCTGTCTATCTCTCTGTCTAACTTTCTGTCTATCTATTTGTCTGTATGTTAGTGTATGTGTGTGTATGGATGTATGCATGTCTGTCTACTCGTATCTATCTATCTGTCTATAAATCTATCCATGCATCGGTCTATTTCTCTCTTCTATCCATCTGTTTATCTAACTGCGCGACATCGGTCTTGCAAGGGGTGACCTGGACAAAAAGTGCCACCAGGGGTTTCTGTCCCTACTCAGCAACGACTCTTCTTCCCAATACACACCTCTCTCCCTTTTATACTCTCTATACTGTATTTCCTCACCTAGTTCTCGGCCTCCATCTCCTTCCAGCCACCTCGCTAATAATACTGTTGAAATTCTTTACCCTCAGGAGCTCAAAATACCTGCCGCTGCCTTATTACCTGGCGCGCTAGGACAATTACTCACCTTTGTCTTACGCTCCTTTTAATTTTTCTTAAGCAGTTTTTATTTTCTTGGTGGGACCTTTTGTGTTTTCGTCTCTTGAGTTTTGCAGATGGGATTTTGACTTTGTGGAGTATTGTTGTTGTTGCTGTTGTTGATACTTCTGACGATTATTGTGATGATGATGGTCACGGTGAGGATAATGGTTGTGGATGATGATGATGGGAATTAGAATGTGAATAATGATAATAATAATAGTAATAACAATAATAATGATAATAATAATAATCATCATCATCATCATAGACGTAGAAGTTCCCGCCCAGACTCCCCTCCCCCCTCTCTCTCTCTCTCTTCCTCCTGCCCCTTACCTGTCTTCTTCCTTTCTACCCTCCCTCCCGCAGTCCTCCCCTCCTCTCTCTCCAATAATGAAATCCTTTTCCTCTCAGTTTCTCTCTCTCCTTCCTTCCTTCTGTCTAACCTTTCTTCCTTCCTTCCCTCCTTTCTTCATTCATTCCTTCACTCCTTCATCCTTCCCTCTCTTCTTTCACTTCACCCTCTTTCATTCCCTCTCTTCTGTCGTTCATTCCTTCTCTTTCTTCAGCATTCCTTCCCCCCTTCCCTTCATATTCCCCATTCTCCTTTCCTGCCTCCTCCCTTCACTTCTTCCTTCCCTCTCTTCTCTTCCTCCCAACTTTCCTTCCTCTCCTTCCTCTCTCATTTCCTGCTTGCCTCCCTCCCCCTTCCCTCTCTCCTTCCTCCTCTTTTTTCATTTCTCCCAGCTTTCCTTCCTCTCTCCTTCCCTCTGTTCTCTCGTCCCAACTTTCCTCTCTCTCTCTCTCTCTCTCTCTCTCTCTCTCTCCTCCTTCCACCCTACCTTCACTCTTTTCATTCCTCCCAACTTTCCTTCCTCTCTCCTTTCCTCCTTCCCTCCCTCCCCCTTCCCTCTCTCCTTCCTCCCAACTTTCCATCCTCTCTCCTTTCCTCCTTCAATAAAATGCCTCTCCCTCTCTCCTCTCGTTAACCCAGCCATACAAACCTACCAACTATGCCCACTAAAGCCAGACACACACACACACACACACACACACACACACACACGCAGAGAGAGAGAGAGAGAGAGAGAGAGAGAGAGAGAGAGAGAGAGAGAGAGAGAGATGTATCTGTTTCATGACGTCCACTAATGCTGAGTGTGGAGGAAGATCAGGAGGAGGAGGAGGAGGAGGTAGAGGGGGAGGAGGACGAAAAGGAGGAAGAGGAAGAGGAGGAGGAGGAGGTGGAGAAGGAGGAGGAGGAAGAGGAGGTGGTGGTGGAAGAGGAGGAGGAAGAGGAGAAAGGGAGGAGGAGGAGGAGGAGGAGGAGAAGGAGGAGGAGGGGGAGCAGGATGAAGAACGAGAGGGAAGAAGAAGAGGATAAGAAGACGAAGGAGAAGAGGACAAGACAAACACATAAAGAAGACAAGAAGGAGGAAGAGGATAAGAGGAAGAAAAGAGGAACAAGGACAGAAATATGAAGTAAGAGGAAGAGGAAAGGGAAGATGAAGGAAGAGGAAGGCAGGAGAAGGCTGAGAAAGGGTGATCAGAATTACTAATACACTGAGGGAGACGAGAGAGGAAGACGAGGCTGGGGTAAGATCTTATGGGAGGAGGGGAAGAGGAAGTGGAAGAGAGGAAGAGAGGACGAGAGAAGATGAGAAGAGAGACAGAAAAGAGAAGGAGAAGAGAAGGCGTAAAGAGAAGGAGAATAGAGGGAGTAAAGAGAAGGAGAAGAGAGGTGGGGAAGGAATGACAGGAAAAAGAACGACTGGAAGAGAGGAGAGAGGGGGGTGAAGATAAGAGGAGAGGAAGGAACGAGGAAGAGAAGAGATATGACAGTAAAGAGAGAGAAAGAGAGGAGAGGAAGATGAGAAGAGAGTTGAAAGAAAATATGAAAACCAGAAAAGAGTGTAGGACAAGAGAAAAAAAAGGAAGAAACTGGGAAGAGAAAAGAGAAAGAGGAGAGGAAGAGAGGACAAGAAGAGGAGGGAATTTAGGAGAGGGAGAGGAAGAAGAGAGGAATGGAGAAGAATAAAATAGAAGAGAGGAAAAGAAGAGCAGGGCGGGAGATGAGTGGAAGATGTAGGGAGGAAGGGAAGAGAGTGAGAAAAGAAGAGATGGGTAAAAAGAGGAAGATGGGAGTGAATGGGAGAAGAAAAAATGAGGAGAAAGATGAAGGGAAGAGTGAATGTGAAGAAAACAGAGAAAGAGCAGGGGGAGAGAGGAAGACAAGGAAGAGGAGAGGAGAGCATGAGAAGAGGGAGGGAGGAGAGGGGTAAAAAGGGAGGGAGAAGAGGGAAGTGAATAGGAGGAAAGAGCCTCATAAAACAGACACTGAGCACGTTCAGAGGATTGGGAGAGAGAGAGAGAGAGAGGGAGAGATGGAGAGGGAGGAAGAGAGGGAGGGAGAGACAAAAGGGAAAGAGAGGAGGAAGGATGAAGAGAAAAAGATGAAGAAGAAAGAAGGGGAAAGAAGTTGTGTGTGTGTGTGTGGGAGAGTGAGAGAGAGAGAGAGAGAGAGAGAGAGAGAGAGAGAGAGAGAGAGAGAGAGAGAGAGAGAGAGAGAGAGAGAGAGAGAGAGAGAGAGAGAGAGAGAGAGAGAGAGAATTATTTCCCGCAGCTCATAGCCAAAACAAGACAATGGTACTGCTCTCTATCCCTTCCACAATATTTCGTTACTAGACCCATATTCCAGTGTTTATTTCTTGTCATCGCTCGTCAGTCAAGATGGAGAGTCGGTAAAATTAGACCAAATTAAAGTGGACAGAGTATAGGAAAACCGATGTCTCTCTCACCATCCATGTCTTTCCTGATTCAATCCTTTCAACTTCCTCCTCCTCCTCCTCCTCCTCCTCCTCCTCTTCTTCTTCGTCTTCATCCTTTATGCGTCCGACTCCGGCCATAAGCTCAGCATCCCTTCCTCTGAGACCCATCAGTCCTCCATATCACCCTCCCCTCACTTGCCACCACTTCGGCGCTAATACTCACTGTCCATATTGAATACATACTAAGGTTGTCTCATACAGGACTGGTGTTTTGGTATCGGGAGGGGGGAGGGGGGGGGTGTTTTTATGACATGCCGGTGGGTCTTAGGGTAAATGAGTGAAGTCTGCCTTAACAAAATTCAAGTTCTTGCATTATTTCCTGCCTCAGCCTGGTACAGAACTTACGTCTTCTAGGCCAGCAGACTCGACCACCATCCTCACCACCAGATGTAATGTTCAAGTTAGGAAGGCGATCTGGTGGTAAAGGGACCATTCAGGGCTATCTTTAACCTCTCCAGTTCATAAACAAAATCTCTCCTCGCTGAATAAAATCGTCTGGAGGTAACGTGAATAATGACAATATAAAAAATGAGTTATGGGATTTAAGGGAATGAAAGCCAATAAGTATGTTTTAGGGGAAAGAGATTGGGATAATGATGATGATGATGATGATAATGACGATGATTATGATTATGATGACTTAATTAAGATGATGATGATGATGATGATGATGATGATGATGATGATGATGGTGATGATGATAATGATGACTTAATTATGATGATGATGATAGTGATGACTTAATTATGAAGATGATGATGATGGTGATGGTACTGGTAATGATGATGATAATGACTGGTCGACATGTCTAAGCATACTGTATACTGTCATTACTGCTTGATATACATTTTTCGCACCTTTTTCATATTTGATCTACAGACTTAATAATATGAATATCCTAATGGCCTGCACTCTCACTGGTGTATAGAAGGCATTAAGCTAGTCCACATGCACTTCAACCCCTCGGTATAATACGTCTTAAAGCCAGATGATTTTATTCAGCTTCGGGTCACTGCATATTTATCGCGATATATCTGTTTAGGAGCATACACATGTCGTACAATACACAACAATAATTATATAAGGTTAAATTAATTCAGGTTTAAGATTTATTTTTATAACTCGCATGATAATTTAGGATCCACTTGAGTTAATCTTCTCAGGATGATCAAAGTCACCGTAAATTTATCATCGTGAAACATACGGGAAATGATAACTTAACAACGGCATCATCGCCAGTTTTGCATTCGATGTTGTTGTTGCTGTTATTGTTACTGTTACCCCAGGCTCATTTGAAAGGTGAACCCGGTGGACTGCAGGCTTAAGTTGCCCATCTTCTGCAGTTCACCACCATCCAATTCGGGAAATAAGTAGGTGGGGGGTCTGCATAGCCAGTCAGTTCAGTTGCCATATTATATCGATACCACCACATGAAGGCGTCCCTCCCCAGTATGCCAATCTATATTAAAATATTTCAGTCGACTTAGTGCTATATTCTAAGTGACATTGTAGGCCTCGCAGTACCTTTCACTCAGCGATTTGTTCTGCACCTTACGCCTTAGCATTCTCTTGTGTGTCACTGATGTAAAGTATGTCCATATAAGAATGACATAAGGAACACAGAGGAGGCTGTTCAGGTGTAGAATAGATAGCCTAGGAATAGATGCTACGAAGCCTCCGGTGCGACCCAGAATACGACTCCTACCCTGGTGACCTGATAACTTTTTCCTTAATTAACAACACTGACGCAAAGACATCCCCAGGGCAGTAACCCGTAGCTCCTAACCCCTTCCCCCCGACGCTCTGTTCATCCCGTAATATATTACTCTCGGTACTCGCTCGGATACAGTGGCTTGTATTCTTGTCGATTGAGGAAGGTCCCTAACACCTTTTCCTGAGCGACTTATTTTGCTTATTTCACCATACTCTCCTCTTCTGTATCATGTCAATTCTTCCAATATCGCCGTACCCTGCGTAGATAACGTACAAGAGGATATTAACAAGCTATACCAAAAATAAACAGCAAAGGGAGAGGTGTTAGGGAGCTTCCTTAACTGACGAGATATTTGTAACTCATTCAGTGTTCAAACCCCTTCACTCCGAGGACGCTTTTTCGCTAATTCTTGCCTTCACAATTATATGATGGTTCACATACAGCACTCCACTTGCACTCCGCCGGGCTGCTTCTCGTGTGTTGCGGGGACGGCTCGGTGTTATCAGCATCTACCCTGCATCCTTGACTCATTTCCTACTGCCACTGTCACAACCTCGCCCACACCAGCAGACTGAGCCGTCCCCGCAACACGTTAGACACTGCCACATGTGTTTGTAGTGGAGATCAGGAGACATTAAGATTCGTATTCTCGTCGGGTAAGGAGTCTCCCTATCACATCCTCCTTAGCGATTTAGTTTTGGATATGGTTGGTTCATATCTATTTGTACGTTATTTATGCAAAGTATGGTAATGTTAGAAGGATTTATATAATACATGCCAGAACATTAAAGTGTAGCAAGCAAACTAAATCGCTTAGGAGAAGGTGTTAGGGAGCTTTCTTAACCGACTAAAATAGGGACATCATTTAACCCCTTCACCCTTTGGTTTTCCCCTTCTTAAGCTGAATAAAACCGTCTGAAGGAAGCAGGTATAAGATAGAGAAAAATGTCATGGGACTGAAGGGGTTAGTCTCGCCACCCTAACTACACTGGGAATCATTTGGCGGCGTCGGGAATGAAGTATGAAAGACGATATCGTATTGAAGCGGTTGATGGAGAGTTGCTGGCCCCTTCATTGCTACAGGTGTACCGTGAGTTGAATAAAGTCGTCTGGTGAAAGCTCTTCTTCTTCTTCTACTACTACTGCTACTACTACTACTACTACTGCTACTACTACTACTACTACTAAAACCTATAAATAAATAGAATAAAAAAATCATACTCAAGGGTTAACCGAGATTTTTTTTTAAGCCTTTCACTGGTGCCTGAGAGGGAAACCTTCACGTGGTGACACTGATATAACCGAATGGCTCTACTGCCTGGTTACGCAAACGTCCCTCAGCTCCCCTATCCCTACGAAAGGAGGGTGGTGGACTGCAGAAAAGGGGAAACTTCAGCCTGCAGTCCACCGAGTTATAATTCACTTGAGTCTGGGGCCACAACAACAACAGCAACAACGACAACAATAACAAAAACAACCCATTCAGTACGAGAGATTTCGTAAGCTGAATACAATCGTCTGGTGAGACCAGAAAGTCATCGTACCCAAGTGTTTAACCCCTTCAGTCCCACGACGTATTCACTAGTTCAGTCTAGCCGCCTCCAGACATTTTTCCTCAACATAAGGATGATCTTTTGGCGTGGAGGGGTTGTTGGTCTGATATCTAACCCCCTAAGCTGCATAAAATCGTCTGGGGACAGCAAGACCAAAGGGAACGAAAGAAAAGCATTCGGGAGCCGAATGTTAATCGCCTGCCAGAATATGCTGTTGGCAAGTTACAAGCTACTGTACTTACAGACCAAATGTGAAGATAATTCGCAAAACTCTACGGAATTCAGTCACCTCGTTTCACAAAAAGCCAATCCATATTAAAACTAGTTTATCTTTGGCAGTCATTTTGGTGACCTTGACCTTGACCACGAGTGCCCATTTTCGAACTCGTCCAAGATTTTGGCCCAGTCTTGATGCTCTGAAAGTTTCCTTTTAATAGCTCAAGCCGTTCTTGAGATATAATGGTAACACACACACACACACACACACACACACACACACACACACACACACTCAGCAACAGACAGGCACACAGAAGCCGGCATAAACATTATCTCTCCGGGAGAAAACATTACCGCTCGGCATTGGTAAAGGCGGGCGATAAAAATAGGTCACGGTAGTGAAAGGGTTAAATGAGATCCTAACCGCACTCACTACACGAGGTAATGGTAAGACTGAAAAGAAAGAATGATGCTGTCTTGCTGTATTTTGTGATTTCAGTTCCAGTCTTTCAGTATCTCTCGGTAAAAACGGAGAGAGAGAGAGAGAGAGAGAGAGAGAGAGAGAGAGAGAGAGAGAGAGAGAGATTACATGACAGTCCCCAGTGCTGAGGGTAAGAAAAATCAAGAGAAAGAGAAATGAGGAAGAGGAGGAGGAGAAAT
>NC_137014.1:33317493-33337493 GCF_032717465.1 Coenobita brevimanus | reverse complement strand
GCCAGGAGTACACCCAGCCAAACTGCGATTCTGCCACCACGCATCCCTGCTACAATACCAACACCCAGTACAACATACAAACAATCCACTCTCCCCACATTGCAGTATAGGTCCCTTAAGAATAACACACGTACTCACCACACATGCACCACATCATCACCACATCGACTGTCCTTCAACATAGCTTCCACAAAATACCTCTGGGGACGATCAGTTAATGTTGTCTATTTCCTGCAGTCCAGCGGGTTCACAGGGAGATGAGCCTGGAGATGCAACACTGACAATAATAACATCAACAACACCTGCTTGGAAAGAAATATGTCGGGTCATTTATCTGGAAGGATGAGCAGTTATCACGCTTTAATGAAATCGAGTGTAATTTGACCTATCTGCTGTGAAGTGCTTATTAACTGATGTATTGCAAGAGAGAGAGAGAGAGAGAGAGAGAGAGAGAGAGAGAGAGAGAGAGAGAGAGAGAGAGAGAGAGAGAGAGAGAGAGAGAGAGAGAGAGAGAGAGAGAGAGAGAGAGAGAGAGAGAGAGAGAGAGAGAGAGAGAGAGAGAGAGAGAGAGAGAGAGAGAGAGAGAGAGAGTAATGCAGTTTCTTCTATTTTTAACCTCTGCCTGGTATCATGCACTCTGCTCTGCATACACCATTACCTCTAACACTCTCTCACACCTCTTACTACTTCCCCCCGTCTCTCTCTTTCCTTTGCCTTGCCTCGCTTCCCTGTCGTTCATTCTCCCAGTCTCTCTCTCACTCTCGATGCCTCTTCTTCACTCTCCCTTCCTCACCCACACTCTCCCTGCCTCATGTTCCTTCTCCCTGCATCTGCCACACCTTTCCTTCCTTTCCCTGCCGCTCCCTCACTTTTCTTAACTGTCCTTTACTCTCCCACTTTCTCCCTCACATCTCACTTTCTGTCAGGCTATCTTTCTGCCACTCACTCACCCTATTTTTGTCTCCCTCCCTCTCTCCAGTCTCTCCTTCACTTCTTTCACTCTTTCATTTAGTCTCTCTCTCTCTCTCTCTCTCTCTCTCTCTCTCTCTCTCTCTCTCTCTCTCATTCTTCTTGCATCTTACGTCTCACTCGCCTCCTTCTCGCTCATTTGCCTCTCCTTCCATTACCCTCACTTTCACCATCAGCTAAGCAACACTCATCAGTTTCACGTACCTAGCCATACTTTTATTTATTCATCATTTGTTTATATATCTTCTCGATGAACCATCCACGTTACTCATTCATTCACTTATTCATTCATGTATTTATCGACTTACCTGCTTACTCATCAACCTTATTCATATAAAAATCCCGCTCATCTATCCATCTATTCATCGATTTACCTACTAATAGGTAAGAATTAATTAACTTTATGTATATAATTTATATTAAAACACACACACACACACACACACACACACACACACACACACACACACACACACACACACACACACACACACACACACACACACACACACACGGTGTGTCCCGTGACCTGACGCACTGATTTCCGGTGAGTCTACAGCTAATTTTGAGTACAAATCATTAGATCAACCTGGGTCCATTTCTCAACGGTAATGGAGGTAGGATCACTGATGGCCTCACGGGTAATAATAATGACGGGGAGCATATACGCCCATGTCATCAGTTGCTGTATCTGTGTAGTGGCTAAAAATTAAATCCATGTTTTTGCAGCATTATTTTCTCAAAAGGCAGCTCTAGAAATCACCTGGAAATTAAACGACAAGTCGCAGGACATCCTGTGAAGCCTTTATACATACATACATACATTCATACATATAGATATATATATATATATATATATACATATATATATATATATATATATATATTTATATATACATATATATATATATCATCCAATCGTACGTTGCCCCATGAGGAGAGTAGGAGCCCGGGGCTAGGCGGTTGGTCCCGACATTTAAGATGAGAGTGACCAGCCTCACTCATCCCTGAGTGGCATTACGTGAGCAATAAACCCCAACCACCCCTTGGATATAAACCTTCACCGGCTCAATCCGACTGGAGGCAATAATTACTCACTAAACCACCAGGTGCCAAAATTTGGTTATGTGGTTACCACCCAGCGTAGTAAATGGTTTCCTGCTGTACAGGAAACCATTTGGCTTGTCACTCAGTGTAGAGTCACACACAGGCAGAAGGAAGAGGAAAGAATGAAGGGAAGAAAGACGGAAGAGGGAATGTAAAGTCACCCGTAGGCAGAAGGACGAGGAAAGACTGAAGGAAAGAAAGACAGAAGAGGATGGAAGGAAAGAAGGGTGTAGGAGAGGAAAGGGCAGACACCCGAGAGCAGCACTACATCGAGTGAGTGGATGGTGAGCACTCCCACCTACCACAAAAATATCTATCTATCTATCTATATCTATCTATCTATCTATCCCTCTCTCTCTCTCTCTCTCTCTCTCTCTATTATCCTCTCACTCACTCACCCGACAACCCAGCTTCCCACTTGTCCCTTCAATGGTTTTTCATCCACCCACACAACAGGACTCTCCTTTGACTCCCTTTGTTGCTCTCTCTCTCTCTCTCTCTCTCTCTCTCTCATCATATATATTATTAAATGTCTATATATCCTTCTGTCTGTCTGTCTATCTATAATTATATCTATCTATTTTTGTGTGTGTGTGTGTGTGTGTGTGTGTGTGTGTTGCTGGGTGCAGATACTCGTAAGTGATGCATAACCAGCAGGGGTATCCGGTGTTGCTCGGGCCAAAAAAAGGCGAACACTGTACTCCTATTTGCTGTAGTTCAGTCATTCTTTAAACTCCAGAAGGACCATGTACGTCTTATGCTTTTGAAGAGGGATTATGAGAGGTCCAGGAACTTTCTATTTCAGCTTCCGCAGACTAACGCATATTATTTGTGCACACTTGTTTACTAATACCGGCGACCTCAAATGACCTCCTACCGGTGACCTCAAATGACCTTGGAGGTCAACCTCACATAGCCTAAGTTCGAACTGGAGGTCACGTGAATCTCCATGCCGAAAATTGGGCTGCTGCGTCCAGTCGTTCGAGCGTGTATTACTTGTGACCTCAAATGACCTCCGACTAATGACCTCAAATGACCTCGGAGGTCAACTTCACATAGCCCATTCCGAACTGGAGGTCATGTGAATCCCCATGCCAAAAATTGGTCTGCAAGGGTACCCGGCTTTGCCTGGGCCAAAAAGATAAACACTCCGCCAGTGACCTTAAATGACCAAGATCTGAATTTTGACCCCCCTAAAACCATCCTTGGGTCACCCTGATTCAGAATATATATGGGTTTAGGGGTCTCTGACCCATGGTTTCGGAGTGACTGAAGGACAAACAAACGAGCAAATAATGCGGCTCTTTCATATACTGTATATAGACTAGCAGGGGATACTCGGCACTGCCTGGGTAAAACCCTATGATCACGCATACCGGCATTGCCTGGGAGCTTGGATGGCCATTCTGCCGGTGAAAGACCCCATGGGGTCCCATTTTACCCAATGAACCTATTATCCTCCTTGGCCCATTTCCCCAGGGATATATTGCCCACGGACATATTCTTGACACGGACCTATTATCCCATTATCCACCCACCCACCAACCCTGTCCACCCACCCCACCTGCCCTGCCCGCCCCGCCAACCCGTCCACCCATCTAACCCGTTGTAGCCAATAATGACATGGTTTTAGAAGTAAAAAACTCTACAGTAATTAGTTACCATGTCTCCATCATGCTGATTTTTTCTAACTGGTTCTAATCTTGGTAATCAGGGGCGCCATTTTAGCATATGTAATGTAAGTTCTGTAGAAGAATGATCTTTACACCAGGTAAGTGTAACATAATAAAATGGTGTCGAACCATTTTATGAAATTAGCCTTGCCATGAACAGAAAGATCGATGTTTAGCACTTAACGGGTTAATCACAAGGATTTGGACATTCGAAAGGTTTCTACTTAGTGTGTGAACAGAATAGCATATGGTATGAAAAAATAAAGCAATGAAATATGAAGTGCCAGAGAGCGGGCCCATCAAAGCTAAATGCAATTACTGTATATTAATGATTATGTGGTCTAATTAATGGCATTGCCTCTCGTTTGTAACTTGATTGTGGTTTGAAACACTAAAGAAAGTTTTAGTGCTTGTGAAATATTCGTTCTAAACACCACAATCGCGTTCTGGGCTAGATAGAGCTCGGGAATGAATCATGAAAATTCTATATAAACACCTGTTCATAACACATTAATTTCCAATACCTGGTGTTCACTGGCGTAAAGGTCATATACGGGTATTGACTGAATGTACAAATTTTAATTCGTCGCTAAATGTTGCACCTGAAAGAGTGTTTAAAGAGTTTTATATGCACTGTCTCCGATTTTAATAAAGGACCACCAGCCGGACAGACAAGCATATTAACATACTTTCATAATGATGATGATGATGATGATAATGATGATAATGATGATGATGATAATGATGATGATAGAAAAGGGTAGGGAAGGCAGCCAAAATCATTTATATAATAGTTACATAAAACACGACCGGTAGTGAACTTTAATCATAGTCACTCGTGTTTTTTCGTAAAGGTTTTTCGCAAAAATACAGTTCCATAAGTTAGTGTTGAGAGAGAGAGAGAGAGAGAGAGAGAGAGAGAGAGAGAGAGAGAGAGAGAGAGAGAGAGAGAGAGAGAGATGGAAATCCCTACACTAATTGCACTGCTGGAGGATGTAGATAGAGTGAGGGAGGGAGGAAGGGAGGAGAGAGAGAAACACGGGAGGGAAGGAGGAAGGAGCTGGGGGGGAGAGAGAGAGAGAGAGAGAGAGAGAGAGAGAGAGAGAGCAAGGCTTGTAGTACGGTATGGCACGGAATGTTTTTCCGTACTTCGTACCTGGCTGCAATACTGTACCGTAATTTCGTACCATACCCACAGTGATTTTTGTCCGGTCGGTACAGTAGGGAAAAAATACCGTACCGTAATTCCATACTTCTATTCTTCCCTGAGCAAAATTAGTTGACATCATTATAATCCTCTATTTATGAACATTTTATTAGAGTACATGTGTGGATCTGCGAAGGGTCGTTTAAGAAGTGACTGTAAATGTACTGTAAATGTGTTGTGTTGACTGGGAAAATAAAATAAAATTAACCCTTTGCCTGAAAAATTTCAATTTTAATAATAATAGTGATCAGTAAATATAATGATAAAAAATGATAATCCACCACCACCATCATCATCAACTAATCCTGTGTTGTCCCATGAGGAGCTTAAGCGCCCAGGGCTAGGCAGGATGATTCTGATATTTAATATGAGAGTGAACAACCTCACTCATCCCTGAGTGGCATTACATGAGCAGTAAACCCCAACCACTCCTTGGATATAAACCTGCACTGGCTCAATCAGAATAACAGTAATTATTATTATCACTCACCCTCTGTTCTAGATAGGCATAAGATATTTATATGTTGTGATTAATAAAGCATATTTTGCAAGGAAATTTAAGTGATTAGACCCATCCAAGCTGATCTGGCTATGTAGAAAAGGGCAAAAATATATTAAGTTTTATTCAAAAAACATCATATTATCCATAATGAAAAGGCAAGAGGGGGAAAGGGCTCACCCGGCTGGACGGTAAGGCTGCTAATTTAAGGAATTACATCTATCTGTCTATCTATCTATCTACCGATATCTGTCTCTATTTATCTATCTACAGTATCTATCTCTCTATATAATATGGTATGATACTACCTGAAATACTGAAAGGTTAGCTATCTCTTGGGGATCTACTAGCACACTCACTGACGCCACAAAGGCATTAAGAATTGCAGGGTCTTGTTTTTAAACCCGGGACATGGTACAGTACGGTATCTTGCCCCTTTTTCCGTACCTGATTCGTACCATACCGTACTTCGAGGAAAATATCGTACCATAATTCCGAACCGTATATTTTGACTAAATAATCAACCTTAACGTACAGTACTTCATGCCGTACCGTACCGTACCGTAATGCCGGCCGTGGAGAGAAAGAGAGAGAGAGAGAGAGAGAGAGAGAGAGAGAGAGAGAGAGAGAGAGAGAGAGAGAGAGAGAGAGAGAGAGAGAGAGAGAGAGAGAGAGAGAGAGAAGTAGGGAGGAGGGAAAGGAAAAGTAAGTGAAAGAAGAGACAGGGGGAGAGAAGAGATGAGAGAGAAGGGAGAGAAAAGAGGAGGAGACCGGAAAGGAGAAGTGGGATGTTAGGAAGAGGTAGAGAAAAATAAGAGAAGAGGAAAGAGGAGGGAAGAGGATGGGAGAGACAGAAATGAGAAATGCGATGAGGAAATGTGTAAGAAGATGATGAAAATTAAGGTAGAGAGAAGAAGAGAGGGAAAAGGAAGAGGAGAGAAAGAAGTGGGAAGGAGGAAATGGAAGGAGAGGGATGAATGAAGGGAAAGGGAAAGGAAAGGAGGAAAAAATACAGATGGGGGTGGGGAGGAAAACGCATGGAAAAAGAGATGAGAGAGGGAATAAATGTCTCTCTCTCTCTCTCTCTCTCTCTCTCTCTCTCTCTCTCTAAACCAAAGCGTAGGCCGCGAGGAAAATTAAATCAAACTTTGTAAAATGAAAAGCCACTTTGACGACATAGATGTCTCCAATCTGACCTACCCTGACCTTGACCTCTCTTGCCCTTGACCTTGACCTGTCGACTAGGGAAAACAACTTAATCTGCAAAGGTCAAGTGGTTAGCCTTCATGTCACGGTGTAGTTCTTGACCTGTGATGTGATTAGGGAGGTAGATTGAGGTGACCTGACAGAGACAGTGTTATATTTTCAGAGCCAAGTGGATGGTTGTTTGTTAGTATGTGGGATGGTTTAGGGAGCGATGTGTTATCTGAAAGGACGCGAGTTCGATCCCAGCTGCACACACACACACACACACACACACACACACACACACACACACACCTCGCTGGTGCAGTGGTAACGTTCTCGCTTGCCATCTGGTAGACGGGAGTTCGCGCCTCGCTCAGGTTGCGAAAAGTTTCACTGACGAAGTGGGTGGTTACTGTCCCCCTTGAGCAAGGGGACGGGTGTGTGCGTGTGTGAAGGTCACAGCCTTGCCCTTAGATCGGACTATATGAGCTCTCAGCTCCCTTCCGGGAGGGTAAAAAGCTGACGATCACGACCATCAAGTGATCCTGACCGACCCGGTGAATCACACACACACACACACACACACACACACACACACACACACCAGCTCTAACTCTCCTGCCAGGTCGCTGAAAGTGCCACGGTAGTTATAACTGAGAATAACGAGTGAGATGGCCTAATTGTCGATATATGCATTAATAAATATGTATATATACTGGGTGAGGTGTTTGGGTAATTTAGATGTGTGCTGTTAAATTCACGACTTCTCACTGCATAAATAACTTGCTGGCTTACTCCTTGGTTTCATAAGTGTCTATTTGTTTATCTATCTGTCTATCAGTCTAGCTTTCTGTCTGTCTGTTTGTCTATCTTTGTTTACTTATCTATCTGTCTGTCTATCTATTCATCTATCTGTCTATCTGTCTGTCTATTTATTTGTCCATCTATCTTTATCTATTTCGTTATCCATCTATCTGTCCATCAATAAATAATGCTTGATGAGTTATTTTACATTTATTTTTAGTTCAATTTTTCGGCCAGCTTTCAACACGTGTAATATTTTCTGAAGGTATTGTAGTCTGCCATGTTTTTTTTTCTTTTTTTCTTTTTTCCCCTCGTAGTTCTGATTGCTGTAAGATCCCCCTCTCCCTCTCCCCATCCTTCTGTGCTGCCTCTCCCTTCCCGTCTCTCTCTCTCTCTCTCTCTCTCTCTCTCTCTCCTCTTTTCTCCATTCCCTTCCCCCTTCATCTGCCTCGTCTCTCCCTCTCTCTTCCTTTCCTGTCTCCCTTTCTCTCTTCCCCCTCAGCTTTCCTCTTTCCCACATTCTTTTCCCCTGCTCTGTAAAAGAGTAACATTATGTATTCCAATGCGAAACTGAAAGCCTGCTAAAAATGATAAACTGAAATGACGGAATACAGAAATTTAGCGTTGCCTATCGGCTTGCACACAAATATTATATGATCACAAAGAAGCAAAGTGATAAAAATAAATATGATGCTCTTCGTCAAAAAAAACACACACACACACACACACAAAATAAGACAAACTTTGAAACTTACATTGCATGTATCAGTAGATCCGACCCAAAATAATTTTTCAGCTATATCAGAAACAAGAAGGTAATATCACCGACAACTGGCCCACTAGTCACAGATGATGGAGAGTATACCGAAGATGAAACAGATATGGCTAAAATTCTCAACATTTCTTTTGCATTCGTATTTACTATTGAGAATACAGATTTCATTCCAGCAGCTTTTCCTGTTATCTTACAAGAGGACAACATAATTAGCGACATTACTGATAATGAGAATGATGTACGACTTGCCACTTGTAAACTTAAAGTGAATAGAGCACCAGGGCCAGATAATATATCTTCGCACAGTCCAAAAGAAGCAGTGGATGAAGTATCAAAACCATTAGCTGAGCTATTCAATAATTCACTAAGAACAGTAAGGTGCCTCATGAATGGAAACTAGCAAATGTAACCCCCGATATTCAAAAAAGTAAAGAAATTGCAGCCAGAAATTTATCGACCAATAAACTTAACTTCAGTGGTGCGCAGGTTGTTGGAAACTATTGGCGGAGATAAGTCTGTTAAGCATTTGGAAATAAATAATCTCATCAAAGATTCACAACATTGTTTTCGAAATAATCGCTCTTACCTTATGAACCTCTTGGATTTCTTCTATGATATTTTCAGGACTGTATATATGATGAGACCGGATCTGTTGACTTTGTATATCTCGACTTTCAAAAAGCATTTGATAATGTTCTGAAGGACAACTTCAGAAATTGAATGTGCATGGGTTCAGAGGCAATGTGCTCGTGTGGATTGATAACTGGCTTACAGAACGTAAACAGAGGGTCATCATACATGGTAAAGAATCAGACTGGAAAGATGTTACTAGTGGTGTGCCACAGGGCTCAGTATTGGATCTTATTCTGTTTTCAGTGTATATGAATGATATAGATGAAGGTTAGATTTGTAAAATAACCAAAATTGCTGATGATACTAAAATTGGCATTAGAGCAGACACATCTTTACAAAAGCAGGCAGTACAGAGTGACCTCAATGGACTGGGACCAAACCTGACAGATGGACTTTAATATTAGTAAGTGCAAAGTGCTGTGCGTGACAGAAATAAATGGAGAGAAATTGTGAATGAATAAGTGATGACGCAGCCCTGAGGGGATATTCTCCCGCATTTGGTCTGACCAGCTAGTCAGGTCAGGTGCGGGTAAGGGGATGGGTCTGTTATGATGTGGCAGGGGTAAACCAGTTCTGCTGTCGGGCCCTGCTGCGGATGTCACTGATTGCATTGCCCAGTTGACCCTTGTGCGGTGTGGTGCGGTGAGGATCTGTCCGTTCTCCCCTTTGGGGGTAAGATGCGAATGAATGTGTTTGAATGGATGAGTAAATGGAGAGTGAGTCGTCCTGTCTCGGCTACCTCCCTTTCCTTGGGGGAAGCAGCATAGGTATATAGATAGATAGATAGCAAAGTGTTAAACATTGGAAACAGAAATGGAAATGCCCGTTACACCATGAACAATATTCAAGTAAATAATGTCAGTCATGAAAAAGACTTAGGAATTATTATAACAAATGATCTTAACCAAACAAACAGTGTACGGAGGCTGTTAAGAAAGTCAACAAATTAATCAGAGTCATTGGTGGAGCATTTGAATATAAATCAGATAACATCATCCTCACCATACATGATTCTTTAGTTCGCCCACACTTAGAGTATTGTGTCCAGTTCTAGTCGCCTTATTGCAAAAAAGATATAGAGAAACTTGAAAGAGTAAAACGAAAGGTGACCAAAATGATACCCAGACTGAGAAACAAACCATACGAGGAGCGTTTAGAAACCCTGAATCTCTTTACCCTAACTAAACGCAAATTACAAGGAGATTTAATTCAAATATTTAAAATAGTCAAAGGACACGATAACATGGCTGTCTGTAAATACTTCACAGTTGATCACTCGAATTATACTACAGGCAATGGGCATAAAACAATTGACAAACGATTCCAGTCGCATGAAGCTAATCATTTCTTCATTAATGGTGTTGTAAATATATGGAACAAACTGCCATTCAGTGTAGTAAACTGTGATACAGTACTAACCTTCAAAGGTCGCTACGATAAGTATCTGTCTTCTAACCCCAGCGTAATATGGTTACTACTGAATAAAAGACCTCTGCATATATAAATTTTTTCCTTCCCAGAGCTCGGATGATGTAGGCCGCAGAACAACACTGATAAATATTACTGACTTCCTTTTCAGGTAGATAGTATAGATGAAATTTTCCTTTCTCTCTTTCCTATGAAATTTCCATGACAGTTTTTCTATGCTGCATGGTGATCCTTCTCACTATTTCCTGCCGGCTTCGGCTGGAGAGTTTGGTGGGTGGTTGGGGGGGAGGGGAGCCTTTCTGGTTTTCTATCCTAGTCCTTAACTGGTAGAACAGATTTGTTAGTTACAGTCTTCTCTATGCCAAACAGCCACGAGAGGACCAACAGGTCGGTTGCTGTTTACTCTCCTTTGTACTTTGTACTCCTTTGTACTCTTCTCCCGCTCCCTTTACTTATCTGCCTCTCTTCTCTCTCCTTCACTATCCCTTTGTGCCTTCGTGTCGTCCCTACCATCCTAATCCTTCTTCTGTTCCCACCTCTCTTCCTCCTACTCCTCTAATTTCCTCCCTCTCTCCTCCATCTTTCTTTTTCTCCGTCCCCGTTCCCTACTTCTCTTTCTCCCTCTTCTTTCCCTCCATCCCTTTCTCCCACACCTTTCCATGCTACCCTTACTCCTTCTCTCTCTCTCTCTCTCTCCCTTTTTCCTATATCTCATTCTCTCTCTCCTTCCTTACCTCTTCTCTCGCCCCTCCTGCCCTACCTCCATCCTTCCCCTTCTCTACCCTCCCTCTCCTCCCCCTCCGCCTCCCATCCCTCCCCCCCCACCCTTATTCCCCAAGCACTGCAATTAACCCAAAGATTTTCATATCCCCTCCACCATTGGGGTCAAGATAGCACTAAGCCACACCAAGCCATAAGGTCGACACTCCCACGTCAGCGGCCGCCACTCTCGCCCCTAGTGCCGTGGGGAGAGTCAACAGGGCCTCACCTTTAATTGCCGGCACCTGTGTTGACGGGGGGCACCGAATTTGAGGTGGGTGTTTATTTTGCCCCTGCTAATAACCGCTCTTTGGATGGGGGAGGGGGCGGCTTGAGGGTGGGGGGGGGAGATGTAAGAGGGGGGGTGGAGAGTAAGAGCTACAAAAAAAAAAAAATGGTGAGGAAATTGATAAAGATGAGCAAATGAAGCAAGTATGAGGGAGTAATGAGAAACTGAAGTGAAATTGAGGTAGACATTTATTTTGCCTCTACTAAAAATTGTTCTCTGGACGGGGGAGGGGGAGCTTGAGGGTGTGGGGGGGATGTGGGTGTAGAGGGAGGGCCAAAACTGGGGAGAGAACGAAAGAAAAAAAAAAAAGGAAAAAATAGACGGAATTGAAGTAAAACCGGTGTGGGTGTTTCTTTTGCCTCTGCTTATAACCGCTCTGTGTGTGTGTGTGTGTGTGTGTGTGTGTGTGTGTGTATGAGGGGGTAAAAGTTGGTAGAAAATTGGGAAAGATTGGTAAAGGAAGGAAATGTGAGGGAAAAATTAGAGAGGAAAAGAGACAGTGTTGAGGTGTTTTTTTTTTCTTTTTTTTTCTTTTTGGTTCTGTTAGTAATGGCTCTTCGGCTGGGGGACGTGGCAGGTTGATGGTGGGGATGTGGGGGAGTAAAAAAGTGGGGGGAATGGGAAAATGGGAAACTAAGGGAACTATTAGGAGAGAAAATTAGCTAGAACGAGAGTAGGAGGGAGTGATGGGGTAATGATAGAGGATTAGTAGTAAAAAATACGAAAAAAATTAGAGAAAAATGGAAAATGACGGAAAAAAAGGGGAAGCTGAGGGAAAGATGAGGCTGAAAAAAGAGGAGAGCTTGGAAAACAATTGCTAAAAGTAGAGAGATATGAGAATAATTTAAGGGAACTGACAAGAATAAGAGTCAAGAGGAGTGGAGGGGGAAGCGAGAGCAGGAAGAGTAAAATTGGGAAGGAAATTGGACTTCAATAGGAAAATGAGAGAGGTATGAGGTTAAAAGGGAGAAATGAGAGAGAGGTTGAGGGAAATTTGAGGTGAATTTTTATTTTGTGCTTGTTAATTGATTGTTCCTGAGGATGGGTGAGCAGGTGAGGGGTTTGGAGGGGGGTGAGGGAGGGAGGAATGTGGGGGTGAAACTGGGGGAAAATGAGGAGTATGGGAGGGGAAGGCAAGGGAAATGGAGGAAAAAATTAACAAAAATAAGAGTATGTGGATGATAGTTGAAGTAGTGAGAATATTGAGAGGGGAAAAAGGGGACATGAATGAGGGGTATAAGGAGGGGTATTGGGGAGAATGTTTGGGAAAATGGGAGGGGGAAAATGAGGGAAAATGAGTAGGAAATTTGAGGTGGATGTTATTTTTCCATTGCTTATAACTGCTCAGTGAGAGGAGAGGAGGGACGAGAATGAATACGGCAAGAATGAGGGAAGATGAGGGGAGAATGAGGGTAGCATGGAAGAAATGACTTGGGTCCTGGTGAGAAAGAAATTAAAAATGAGGGAAAAGAGAGGAAAATAAGAGGAAATATGGAGAAAAATTGTATTGGGAATTAGTAAGAATGGGACTAAAATGAGGGGAAACGTGTAAAGTGAGGGAAAAATGGGGGAAAATGAATGAGCTAACTCGTGAGAATGAGGGAAAAAAAATAGGAAGGGGAGACAGGGAAAATGTCAGGTAGGACAGGGAACATGAGCAAAGATTAGGGAGAAATGGGAAATAAATCAGTGAAAAGTATTAGAGGAAATGGGGAAAAAAAGGAGAGAAATGGGAAGAATGAGGGGAAATGTGGAGAGAATGAAGGGGGAACTGGGTAAATAGTAAAGGGAAATGAGGGAAAATGAGGGAAGCTGAATTTTAGATGAATGCTTAATTTGTCCCAACTAATAACTGCTTTTGGGGGGCGGGGGAGACTGAGGGGAGGGGGTGGAAATGTGGGGAGAATGTTAGGGAAAATGAGGGAGAATCGTTCAGAATACTAGGACAAAATAAGAGGGGAAAAGAAGATATATTCGGGATGAGACATGAATATTTCGTTTTAAATCGGATGCAAGAAAGTGTTCGGTAATTTCAGCCATCTCGGTCTTATCGTTACTGTGCACTGCAGTTGCCAAAATTAGAGGGCTTGACGCTGGTGTGAAGATTTTTTTGTTTCCTATGCAACTCAAGTTATTTTTTTAGTTTTGTGTTCCGATGCTGGCAATAAACGCTTCAGGGTTTTGTTTTTGTTTTATGTTCAGGTTTTTGTTTTGTTTACTTTGTTTTATAGTTGGTTTGTTTTCACATGAGAGAACTATATCACTCATGAACTTGAGGACTTAGTCAGGGTTACGTGAAATTCTATAGGACTTAATTATGAGATAGTACTGAGTCTTCTTTGTTACTAGTCAAAATTATCCTCCAATCTGACTACATTTGGCTTTTAACGGAGATGAAGAAGGTTAGGGATCTTTGTCAGACGAGATTAAACAGACAATAGTAACTCTTCTGGCAATTAGACCATGGTTGTGATATTTACTTTTATGAACCTGATCTATCTATATATATATACCTATATTTATCTATCTATCTATCTATCTATCTATATATTTGGTAGAAGTGCCTGGTGGTGAAGTGGTAGAGCTTTCTGGTCAGAGAGGATCCGGCTTACGCTCTGTGGTTTTAATCCAAAAGGTAGACAGGAATTTTTTTTTTTTAATATGAAAAGTACTACTTGGGGTGCAGGGCATAGGGCTCTTAGACTCCGAAGGAATCCGAGCTTGAGTTGATAATTACTATCTATCTACTTATCTGTTTATATCTATCTATCTCTCTGTCTATCTATATCTATCAATCTGTTTATATCTATGTCCATATCTATATCCATAACTATTTATCTGTCTACTAGTATATCTGTTTTTCTACCCATCCATCTATCTATCTATCTATCTATCTGTCTATAGCCTTAGGAGTTTGGTGAACAAGTTTCTTTGCTGAAAGGCAGTTCTTGATATCCAGTTTAGGCAGTGCCGGATGTTTGCCTGGCGTTTCTTAAAACTTCATCCGGTTTGGAAATAGGTAGAGAGGGATGGATGGAGGGACGGAGACGGGTAGAAGCATAGGAAGAAATGGAGTATATGGAAAAGCAAAGAGGGAGAAACAGAATGGATGGACGTATCACAGAAAGAGGGATGGAGGGAGTAATAGAGGTAGATAGAAAAACAGGATAGTGAATCTCTCTCTCTCTCTCTCTCTATCTATCTATCTATCTATCTATCTATATATATATATATATATATATATATATATATATATATATAAAGTTAGTTTAGAGGAAGGAAGGGTTGGTGCGAGACGGAAATAAGTGTAGGTGGAGAGACATTGCGAGGAGGGTAAGGGGAATAATGCAGGAGAATTCGGTGGTAGGGGAAGGAAATGGTAAAGGAAATAATGAAATGATGATTATTTTTGAAGGGGAAAACGAGAAGGGAGAAAGGGTGCACTGCGGTTGCTGTGAAGGCGGAATGAGATTTTGTGAGGGAAGATAAAGCTAAATTGAGGTAGAGGAATATTATTATTGTGCTGTGGTGGGGGTCATGGTAAGAGCAGCCCACACGTCCTAAGAGTGAACTTGAGGGCAGGGAGGTGTGTGAGTGCAAAGGGGGCGGGTCCACTAATTCAGTGAGTAGGCATCCTGAGTGATTATAGGCTGAGTATCGGGAAGGCCTGGATAAGGTGCCGGATTATCAGATAAACGGTTATTGCAGACTGTAATTAACTCTTCAGTTTGAAAAGTCTCTTAAGCTGAATACAAAACAGGAATTAGTAAAAAACAAAGACGAAACCGATGTGTCTGTCTGTCTGTCTGTCTGTCTGTCTGTCTGTCTGTCTGTCTGTCTCTCTCTCTCTCTCTCTCTCTCTTTCCCTCTCTCTCTCTCTTTCTCTCTCTCTCTCTCTCTCTCTCTCTCTCTGAGTTATAGCCTAATGTTTAAAAGTTACATCCTAAAGAGGGAAGGGGAATCCCACTTCCTGACGATATATTACGAAGCATGACGAAAATAGAATATATCTGGCCTCCCTGTACCATTTCTGGCTGTAGTGTGTAATGTGTGGTCGGGGCTGATCCAATCTAATAACCATAGGCGTTCCACAAATGACCCTCATACGTTGGGGTCTCGCCTTCCCCTTTGTAATTCAGATTTTAAGCATTTGGCTTTTTGTGTTAAGCCAGAGACATTAGTTCGCGAAATGTTCCATCGTTTTACTCCTCACTGCTTTCTACTGACTAATACTGCATTCCTAAAGTGGGAGAGGCTAGATATGTTTCTCTAATTATGGCTAATTCCTTTCCTATGTTGCGTCAAGTATGAAAGTGATTCGCCAAGATCTGAGTGTGACGCAGACGAGGACAGTGGAGTTTTAGAGGAACTTATCTCCTTCACTGCAAACAATCTCACCTCACAGGTTTAGATTCTACGTGCCATTACGCCAGTGAAGCCCATGCTGTTTACACGAATCCTTCCTGACTGGGGAACAAACCACAGACGGTATCAGGGAAATGCTTTGATGTCCTTCACCCTCGATCACACATTTCGGGGAGGTGTTTACGTATCCGTACTGTTGTCCTTGTTATCCTTCTGTGGCTTCTGATCGCAGGTGGTTATTCATAGATCTAAATTAATCTTGTTTATTCTTCTCTGCCGTGATCAGTTCCGTGAACCTGATGACGTATTATTTCTATTCTATTCTTGTGTTTTCGAAGCGATACTTTTTCATTTTAGGAAATACTTTTCAGGGTAAAATGGTAGATACAGTTATCTTTGATTCTCTCTCTATAGGTGTTCTGCCAAGCTGAATAAAATCGTCTGGATAAAGGAAGAATTTAAGAAATACATCCTCGGATTGAAGGGATCTCATCTAATTGTCTTCAATGAATGGTGAAACATTGCACTTATTGTTCATTCAGAGCGGTACTCCCTAGGTAAATGTCAAACTGGTGACAGGGAGAGCTGGAGCTCCTGTTTCACCATCCCTCAGGACCTGATCCTGACCATCTCCCTTTGCTGAACGTTTTCAGTGCTACTATTAACACAGAGAGTAGACCAGCATACTCTCATAATACCTCTATCTTCATTGTCAACACGATACTACATGCACATTAGACATCACACCTATTTTCATCCCCCCTTAGCAAAGGCCGCTGCATTATAATCAGCAGATTCGGTGGTATCTCGGATTGCCACCACTGGCAGGGTAGGGCTGGCGGCACAGGGTCCTCCTGGTCGCAATCAAGCGACTCTGCCGACAGCAGTTGTTGCAAACACTGTTCATACTCGTCAGCGGAGAGGAGTAGGTTCGGCCTTATATTTCACTAATATCCGTGGTCTTAGTATCAATCTGATTGTTCACTTTCTAATCCAGTCAATATTCCCTCTTGCCCTGTTCCCCATAGAACCCCAAATCTCTCCCTCTACTGACATATCCCCATTTTATTTTCCTGGTTACCATCTCACAAACTTCCCTGATAAGGGTAACACCTGTTGTTATATTAAATCTGAATTTGCGGTTGACACTGTTTTGAATTTCACATCAGTTAATTTTGATTATTCACTATATAAAGTAAAGTATCTAAATATTATCAAATATATCTGTGTAGTTTATTGCTCCCCCCAATGCATCTTCAGAACCCAGCTTATCTGACTCCATATCCACACAGTTGACTAACCTTTACCTCATCCTTACCACTGAAATGACCGTTTTGGGTGATTTTAACGTACATAATGTAGAATGGTTATCGCATTCCGCCAGGACTAACGATACTGGTCTAGAGTGTGAGCTGTTTGCAGAATGGTTTAATCTCACGCGGTTAGTGAAACAACCAACCAGAATACCAGATAATCCTGACCATAATGCCTATCTCCTGGACCTATTCCTTAGAAGTAATCCTGATCAATACAGGATAGAAGTACTGTCACCACCTGGATCCTCTGACCACAAGCTCATCAAAGCCTCATTAGTCAGTTCCTCCAAACCTCCCTGTTCTGAACCTGTTAGTGACCAAATAGCACTTTGATAAGGCAAACTGGGATGGACTTAGAAATTATATTGTTTTTATTCCATGGAAGTCTTTCTTCTCTAGTGACATCAGTTCTACCCAGTCCCACATTAATGACTTAATTAAAGCTGGTATGGAATTGTTCATACCCAGTCAACAGTTCACTAAATGATCAGGCTCCCCAAAATGGTTTGACAGCATTGTGCCAGAGCAACGACCCCAAAGTCCTTAGCATAAAACTCTTACTTAAAAAAAATAATATGAATCCCTTGGTCATTTTAAAATTGCTTGAAACCATGCAAAAGCAGTAATAAATCTCACTAAATCAAACTTTTTCACAACGAAGTATCCAAACGATTAGATAATTTTAATGACAATAAAATATTCTTCTCAACTCTCAGTTTTTCAATAATAACTTCAACAAGTCATCACCCATTCCCCCACTAAAATCTTCTGATGGCAATGTTATTAACAAACCGCATTGTAAAGCGAACACCCTTGCCGGTGTATTTGCCAGAAATTCTGCCTTAGAGGAAGTCAGCCAGAACATCCACATACTAGAACTTGACTCACCAGAAGTTGCTCCACTTAAAATAGAGACTAGATATGTAAAATTCATCCTAGACAATTTACCAACCAATAAGGCTCCAGGTCCAGATGGAATTCCTCCAATTGTTTTGAAAAAGTGTTCCCCAGAACTTGCTCCTCTTCCAGCTAAATTATTCAGACTATGCATAGGTACTTCTTCATTCCCTAATTCTTGGAAAGAAGTCAATATCCACCCAGTTCCGAGGAAAGGAAGTTCCTCTGATCCCTCTGATTATAGACCAACTGCTATCGCATCGTCTCTTGGTAAAGTATTTGAGATTGTAATCAATAAGCACATTGTTAAACATCTTGAATCCAACAACTTAATTAGTGATAGACAGTATGGTTTTCACCACGAAAGTTCCACTGTTGATAAACTAGTCTCCTGACACACACCATCCATCAATCAATAATTGACCAACATGGAGATGCTCATGCAGTAGCCCTTGATATTTCTAAAGCTTATGACAGAGTGTGGCACCGTTCCTTGCTGTCCAAACTCCCTTGCTATGGTCTATCATCTTTTTTTCCTCTGATTTCCTCATATCTCAGTGACAGAAAGATAAAACTAGATGTACATTCCACTTTCCACTCAATTAATGCCAGCGTGCCACAGGGATCAGTTCTGGCTCCAACCCTGTTCCTAATTCATATTAATGATCTCTTATCTGTCACCCATAATCCCATCCATTTATATGCATATGACTCAACGCTTCACAGTTCGTTCACACTCAAACACCCATTTACAAAGTTTAATATCTCTAACACTCAACTCAGCACAGCAATCTCCATAAATCAAGACTTATCTAGGCTCACTGACTGGGAACAAAATAACTATGTCTCATTTAATGCTAGGAAAACCAAATATATACAGTTTACTAATAGACTTATATTACCTGACTCCTATATTACCTCCAATGCTACTAATATTCCGAACTCTAAAAATATTGAAATTCTCAATGTTTCTAACACTACCCTCAGCTGTACCTCTCATGTGTGATCACTTGCTAAAACCGCCTCAAAGAAAACTGGATTATGCAACTTCTTCACTGGTGAGGAGTTAGCTATAATTTACAGGAGTCATGTGTGCTTTCAGTTCGAATATTGCTCACCCCTGTGGATTGGATGGTGAGAGGTTGTTATAAAACAACTATCAAAATTAAGAACAAAGCTCTTAGAATTATTAATAACTCTGCTATTACAAACGAACTACCGTCCCTACAAGTAAGAAGGAATGTTTCCTCCCTTGCATTACTTTACAGTTACTTTTAATGGCAAATGCTCAGACGAAGTTGCATCCGTTGTGCCGCCTCTACACTCCTTCCCCCACGCTATACGGGCATCTTGTAGCGCCCATGACTGGCCAGTTACACTGCCATATTGCAGAACTTCTGCCTATCAGAATTATTTTATTCCCTGAACTGCATCACAAGGGAACTTGCTTCCCCAGAGTGGTTTCCCCCCAAACTTCAACCTACCGCTGTTGAAGTCGTCATTGCAGAATTTTTATGAATGGAGGACACCTGTAATCTGGCGTATGGATTATTTTTTTATTCATCTGTTTTTCCTTCCTCTGCTATGTTATTTAAAAAAATCATCGCACTAAAACGATTCCTTAGTCTTGCGTGGGCGATACATTGGCAACACTGTGCTCGCAAGTGGATAAACCTGAGTGCAATCGACCACTTGCAAGTTTGTGGCTTTAAGGAAGCTGAACATATCAATGCTGATAATTTTCATAGTACTGGCATTAATCGCTTTTCAAGTAGATAAATATCACGTGGAAAAAGCTTTGACTTAATAAAAAGTACTTGCTGAGCATTGTTATTCTTCGATTTAGCCGTAAATAAGGAAAATAATAAGCAGTTTCTCAAGCACTGAGAAGATGGACGGTCTTCGACAGGTACTTTTCATATTTATGGCAAACTCGAAGCACAACATTGTCAAGTACTTGGTGTTATGTCAAGGCTATTTTCACAAGATATTTTTCTACTTTAAACGGGGTTTGTGCTAATACCAAGAAATTACCAATGTCGATATTCTAAACTTCCCTGCAGCCCAGAACTCGGGAATGCCTAATTCTAG
>NC_137014.1:33302493-33312493 GCF_032717465.1 Coenobita brevimanus | reverse complement strand
GAGTGTATTGTGGATGAATAAGAAGGTGAATGATTTAGTTGAGTGATTGGGTGTTTAGCTGAGTAAAAGGCTAGGTGAAGGGTAATGGATGAATGAGCGTATGAGTATCTAAGATGAATAAGTAAATGAATGAGTGTGTTTTGACCGATATCACTAAAGGAATTAAATTAAAGCCTAATAACACCAAGCCAATGGCAGTTCTTCTTACCTTGGCCTACTTGTTCGATTATTAGATAAGAAGTAATAAAATGGAACAATAAATGAACAAAACGTAGATGAACCGACATCTCCTTGAACGAACGGTTAGTTAACATCAGCAAGTAGATGTCAATGTACAGTCTGGGACAGTCATGTGGATACACCTTTTAACAGAATTCATGAAACTTACACGCAGAATTCTGAAAACATTGTTGGGCTCTGAATATATCACTGAGCTTCGAAAGGCATCGCTCACTGTCACTTTATTGATTGTAATGAAGTGTATCGGTATTTATGATTGCAACTGTACCTTACACGTAAATTGAATTGCATGGCGTTATAGCTAAAGCAAAATGAAATGAGAATGAAATGACGTGTATTTAATTGTTTGGAGCTAACGCATTCTTTACAACAAAATATTTTATCCTGGCACTGATTTGTGTTCAGTCTATTCATTCTAAATATGGATAAGCCAGACGGATGGAAATAAAGTTTAACATAACTAAACGGATGGAAATATAGCTAAGTATCACCAGACGGATGTAAATAAAGCATTTTTTTTTTTTTATAATGGACGATCAGAGGAAGGAAAAACAAATCAAATAACGAAAGTAATCCATACACCTGATTACAAGTGTAAAAAATCTGTAACAGTTGGACTTGAACAGTTGTACAATGAAGTTTGGCGGAAACTATTCTGGAAGAGCGAGTTCCAGAGAGAAGCAGTTCCAGGAATAAAATACTTCTGACAGGCAAAAATTCTGCAATATGTCAGTGTGACAGTTCAGTCATATATGAGCACTACCAGATGCTCACGTAGCGCGGGGGAAGGCGCAGAGAGGTGGCACAGTGGATGCGATTTCGGATGAACATTTGCCATAAAAGTATCTGTAAAAAATGCAAGGGAGGCAACATTCCTTCTTACCTTTAAGGGAGGTAGTTCATCTGTAATTGCAGGGTTATTAATTGTTATTCTTACAGCTTTGTTCTGAATTTTGCCCAGTTGTTTTAGTGAAACCTCTCTGCATCCACTCCACAAGGGTGAGCAGTATTCAAATTGAGAGCACACATGACTTGTAAATTATAACTAACTGCTTGTCAGTGAAGCAGTTGAGGATTCTATACAATAATCCAAGTTTCTTTGAAGCGGTTTTAGCAAGTGATCTAATATGAAGCGTTTAACTGAGGCTATTGTTAAGTGAAACACCGAGAATTTCATTAGCTTACTTTTAGAGACAGGAATATTGGTTGCACTGAAGGTAATATAAGAATCAGGCAATATCTGTCTATCAGTAAATGCTTATATATGGTCTTCCTAGCATTAAATGAGACAATGAAATGTTATTTTGTCCTAATTCAGTGATCTTAGGTAAATCTTAATTTATGGAGATTGCTATACTGAGTTGGCCCTGGGAGTTAGAGATAATAAACTTCATGAATGGGTGTTTAAGTGCGAAGGAACTGTGAAGCGTTGACTCATCTGCATATGAGTGAATGGGTTTATGGTTAATAGACAAAAGATCATTAATATGAATTAGGAATAGGGTTGGAGCCAGGACTGATCCTTGTTGCACGCCGATATTAATTGGGTGGAAACTGGAATACTGTATGCAGTACATCATCTACTTTTATCTTTCTGTCACTGAGATATGAGGAAATCAGTGGAACAAAATATGATACACCGTAGTAGGAGAGTTTGGATAGCAGGGAAGAGTACCACACTCCGTCAGTAGTTTTAGAAATGTCAAGGGCTACTGCTTGGGCATCTCCATGTTGGTCAGTTGACTGATGGATAGTATGAGTAAAGAGACTATGTTAACAGTGGATCTTTCGTGGCGGAAACCATACTGTCTGTCACTAATTAAGTTTTTAGATTCAAGATGTTCAACAATGTGCTTATTAATTACAGTCTCAAATACCGTGCCAAGAAATATAATAGCTACTGGCCTGTAATCAGAGGGGTGTGAGGAACTTCCTTTCTTCGGAACTGGTGGATATTGGCTTCTTTCCAAGAAATAGGGAATGAAAAGGTACGTATGCATAGTCTGAATAATTTAGCTAGAACAGGAGCAAGTTCTGGGAAACACTTTTTCAAAACGATTGGAGGAATTCCATCTGGACCTGGAGCGTGCTTGGTTGGTAAATTGTTTAAGACGGATTTCACGTATTTAGTCGTTTCTTATGGAGCAATTTCGAAAGAGATGAGTTCTAGTACAGGAACGTTCTGAGTGACTTCCTCTAAGGTAGAATTTCTGCCAAACGTACTGGCAACGTTGTTCATTTTCCCACGCCGGTCATATACCATCGTAATAAATATCACCAGAAGGATGGAAAGAAACGCTAAAAATCACCAGCCCGATGAGAAACTATTTAAAACTGAACTTAATATTGCCAGACAGTAGAAAAAAATGATTGAAATTGAGGTTAATACCAGAGTACGGATGAAAATAGCTCTATAATTGGCGTTGGTGATGACTGGGTGAGTGGAAATGGTGGGGCGGGTGGCGGAGCTGGATGAGGGGGGGGCAATCAGGCTGGCTTTTTGATGGTGTTATTGCACGGCCACGACAAATGAAGGTGAGGGGAAAGTGAGGATGTGGGGGTGCAAGTGAGGGTGAGGGGTGAAAGTGAGAGTGAAAAGTGAAAGTGAGGGTGTGGGGTGAAAGTGAGAGCGAGGGGTAAAAGTGAAAGTGAGCGTGAAAGGTGAAAGTGAGGATGCGGAGGTAAGAGTGAGTGTGGGAGGTCAAATTGATCGTGTAGGGTGAAAGTGAGGATGATGGGTAAAAGTGAGGATGAAGGATAAAGGTGAAGGTGAGGAATGAAAGTGAGGGTGAGGAATGAAAGTGAGGGTGAAGGGTGAAAGTGAAGGGTAGGGGTGAAAATGAGAATGATGGGTAAAAGTGTAGGTGTGGGATGAAAGCGAGCGTGAGGGGTAAAAGTGAAGGTGTGAGGTGAAAATGACGGTAAGGGGTGAAAGTGAGGGTGAGAGTAAAAGTGACTGTGAGGAGGTGAATGTGAGGAACAGAGTTGAAAGTGGCAGTGTTATCTGAGGGAAAGACAATGTAGGTGGTAGCAACGGGACGAACAGGGGCAATAAAAGTGAGGGTGAGGGAGTGAAAGTGAGGGTGAGGGGGTGAAAGTGAGGGTGAGGGGGTGAAAGTGAGGGTGAGGGGTGAAAGTGAGGGTGTTATTCAAAGGAACGACAGGTGAAGGTGATGCCAAAGTGACAGGCAGGGAGGTGAAAGTTTAAGAGATGCACTGGGGTGAGAGAGAGAGAGAGAGAGAGAGAGAGAGAGAGAGAGAGAGAGAGAGAGAGAGAGAGAGAGAGAGAGAAGAATCTACGTGACAGTGAAGACACGAAAGTGATGATGTTATTGCACTGAAACGACAAATGAAAGGGAGGGGAAAGTGACTGTCAGGCGGTGAAAGTGACAGCGAGGGGATGAAAGCGGTGTCACTGCACGAACGCAAGAGATGAGGGCAAGAGGAAAGTGACGATTAGAGGTGAAAGTGAGGGTGTGAAAGTGAGGGACAGTGACAGCGAGGGTATGTGGGTGAGGGTGGGTGGTAGGGTGAATGAATCGCGTGGGTTAAATATGAAAGTGAGGGGAAAGTGACGGGGGAGGAAGAGAAAGTGACGATAATGAGGGGAACGTATTGGAAAGTGACGGTGAGGGGGATAAAATAAGGAAAAAGGATTGAGTGGGGTGAGTAAATGAGCAAGAGATAAATGAAGGTGAGGTGAAAGTGACAGTCAGGGGGTGAAAGTGAGGATGAGAGTGTGTAATGGAGTGAAAGTGAGGGTAAGAGGGTGTGTTGGAGTGAAAGTGAGGGTGAGGGGGTGTAGTGGGGTGAAAGTGAGGGTGAGGGGGTGTAGTGGGGTGAAAGTGAGGGTGAGAGGGTGTAGTGGGGTGAAAGTGAGGGTGAGGGGGTGTAGTGGGGTGAAAGTGAGGGTGAGGGGGTGTAGTGGGGTGAAAGTGAGGGTGAGAGGGTGTAGTGGGGTGAAAGTGAGGGTGAGAGGGTGAAAGTGAGTGAGTAAAAGTCCAATGAATTAGGATAAAGGAACGTGATGGGGAGCTGGACCCGTGGCAAAAGAGAGAGAGAGAGAGAGAGAGAGAGAGAGAGAGAGAGAATTAAATTAGTATGGAAGTACTGTAATAGAGGAAGGAGAGGGTGTAAACGGATAAATGAAAGAGAGAGAGAGAGAGAGAGAGAGAGAGAGAGAGAGAGAGAGAGACTGAGAATAAATGAGTTTGGAAGTACAGTAATAGAGGAAACAGAGTGAGGGTGTGAACGGATTAATGAAAAAGAGAGAGAGAGTGAGAGAGAGAGAGAGGGCGAGAAAGTGAGTGAGAGAGCGAGAGCCAGTGAGCGAGAGAGCTTATAAATGAAGGTTTTAGTGAGCGAGTTGGAGGCAATATTTCGGAATATAAAAGCCAGTTACCATAATTTTCTCGGTCTTTTGAACCCCCCTCCCTTCTCTTGGTCGCTGCGTTGAACCATTTTTTGAACCCCCTTTCTCTTGGTCGTCCTGTTGAACCCGCTTTTGAACTCCTTCCTTCTCCTGGTCGTCGTGTTGAACCTTTTTTTGAACTCCCATCCTTCTTTTTGTCGACGCGTTGACCTTTCTCTTGGTCTTGTTGAACCCATTTTTGAACCTCTACCCTTCTCTTGGTTGTCGCGTATTTTTGACCCCCCATCTCTTAGGGGTCCTGTTGAACCTTTTTTGAACCTTCTTTCTCTTAGTCGTAGTGTTGAACCATTTTTAAACCCCGCTGCTCTTGGTCGTCTCGTTGAACCTTTCTTGAACCCCTCCCTTCTCTTTATCGTCATGTTGAACTTTTCTGAACCCCGCTGCTCTTGGTCGTCATGTTGAATCTATTTAAACCCTTCCCTCTCTACTCATTGTGCTGAACCCCCCCCTCTTTTTGAACTCGGGGAACTCTTGATTGCCGTTTTAAGACCGTTAGTACGTGATTGTTATATCGAACCTATTTTGAACTCACCTTGTGGTCGAACTGAACCTGTTTTTCCTAGGTTGTTATTCTGAACCTACTTTGAATTCACTCATCGTCGTACTGAACCTGCTTTGAGCCAGTCCGTTGAGAATTTTGCTGAGCCTGTTTGAACCCCTACTTTGATCATCATGTTGAACCTGTTTTGAGCCTTTTCCCCCCTCCTTTGGAAATCATACTGAAACGCTTATTATCGTTCCTGCTTTTTTTTTTTTTATTTTTTATACATCAACCCTTTGCGCGATGAACTAAACCTACTTTGAACCTTACCATGGTTATTTTGAATCAGACTTTCTTGAACCCAGAAACTTTATGTTAAGTGTTGAACCTGCTGTGACCCTCCCTCCCTTTCCTCTCTCTCTTTCCATAATTCTGAACTCCTTTACTCTGCCGCAGTTTTGAACATTCTCTCTCTCTCTCCAATCCTTGTGTTCCCTGTTTCCCTTTCTGTTTTTCCACATGCTCCTCTTCCCTCCTTCCTCCTCGCCTCCATCTCACCCCCTCCTCGTCCCTCTCCTTTCACGCTTCTCTTCTCCGTTCCTCCCTTCACCCTCCTCTACCCCTTCTTCTTTCTCCCTCCTCCCCTTTTGCTCTCTCCCCTCCTCCCTTCCCCCCTCCTCTGGTCATTTGAACCCCCTACCCCACTCCGAAATATGACCCTCCATCAATAGCAACGTTAATTTTGCCTTCACTGTTATCCTCCCTCTCCTCCCCTTCTCTCTCTCTCTCTCTCTCTCTCTCTCTCTCTCATACCTATACGCCTTTCAAAAACGTTCATTCACCCACACCCACACCCACACTCACACCCACACCCACACCCACACCCACACCCACACACACACACATCCACCCACCCACCCACCCACCCACCCACCCACCCACACACACACACACACACACACACACACACACACACACACACACAGACTTAACTAGTTAAAGCTGTCCTCATGGTACAGACGATGATGCCTGCTATACTCTCATTGCCCTTGGTGCCAACGTGTGTGACTGTGCAGACCAATCCTGGACCCGCAAACTATGCACACAACCTGCATGTCAAGTCTGAATTTGCTGTGAGACCTCTGTTTTGGCTGTGCCTTCGTTGTCCACGCTCTTCTCTGACCAGGTTCCGAGCTACTTTGAGTTAAAATATTCCTTTACTGCAGAGGGTTCGCCATTGTTTTCTGTCCGAGGTATTGGTTTCAGAATCTTCTGGTATGATGTAGCATTTCTTCAGAGTTGTCCGAATCTTCTTCCGTCTCCCTGTTTTGTTGCGTGCTGTAGGGAGTCGGCCATACAGAACCTGGTGGGGAAGGCGGTGCTCAGGCATGCGAAACACGTGTCCGACCCATCTCAGTTGCATTTTCTCCTGCATGGTTTCTATGCTGGTTGACTTTGCCCACTGGAGAATTTGTGAGTGAGGGACTTTATCCTCCCATGTGAGTCCTAGGATGCACTGTACGCATCGGATGTGAAACGACTCAAGTTGTTTGATGGGATGCTGGTAAGTAGTCTGGGATTCAGCCCGTATAAGTGGATGGAGAGGCATACAGCCGCATATACTGATACTTTCGTCTCGATTCTCAAGTTGGTGTTTTCAAAGACTCTGGATCTGAGACGACCAAAAGAGGATGAGGCGTCGTTGATTAGTGCAAGGACTTCTTCATAACTGTTACCGTATGTTTATCTGTCAGCAAAATTCCAAGGTAAGCATAATTTTCCACATCTTTTACATTTTCGCCATTTATCTGAATTGCAAGAGGCTCTGCCGGGTTGTTTCTCCGAGATATTATTTCTGTTTTATTGACATTTATTCGGAATCCCATTGCTTGGTGTATGTTGGAAACGATGGTGAGACTGTTGTTGGGCCTCTGGGCTATGTGCAAGGACAGCAGTCATCATATTGCAGTTCTAGGGAATGAGCCATTTCAGTCACTGATTATGCTTGTAGATGTCTGAGATTAAATAAATATGTTACCGTCTAGACCGAACTAGACTTTTATTCCATCATCAGGGTTCATTTGTTGGTGACTTAAAAGGGCGACCGTAGTGAGATAGATTTTGAAAATGACATGAGCCAGGACACATCCGTACTTTACTCCCATGTCTACATTGAGGGGTTTGGATTCGCCTCCATCTATGGACACACTAACATTCATGTTGTCATGCAGGCTCTTCAGAATGGTAAGAAATTTGTTTGGCAATCCAGATTTTGAATGAACATTCCACAAAAGTTCTCTAGTGACAGTGCCATATACTTTTCTAAGATCGATGCAATGTATAAATCACCTTTCCATTCGTCACATTCCTTTCGTATCTGTCGGGCAACAAAGATCAGATCACAGACGCCTCGTTCCTTCCGAAACCCACACTACTCGTATGTTTCTGGCCCAGTAAGATGTTTTGTCACTCTGGATAACATTATCTTGGCTAGTATTTTGCTAGCATTCACAAAGAGGGAGATGCCTCTGCTGTTGTCACAATTTGAGCGGTCCCCTTTCTTCTTGTAGATGGTTACAGTATCAGAAGTAAGTCATTCAGAAGGAATTCGTTCTTGGTCCCAGATAGTATGAAATTATGGAGATGCTGGTGGAGTAACTGGCCTCCCTCTTAAATTAGTTCAGATGGTATGCCATCAGAGCCATTTTTTTTTTTTTTTTTTTTTTTAATAGAAATCAGATGGCCTGAACAGTTTCTGCAAGTGTAGGAGGGATCTTGAGGTCTGCCGCTTGAGGAGCATTTGGGATGTTATCAAAGATATTGGGCTCCACTGGGCTTCTTCGAGTCATTGTGCCCATATTTCTAGGATTGCTTGCTTGTTTTTCAGGAGATTTTTGACTGATTGAATAGGGGTTACGTTGTGTTTGGTTGGCCAATAGGTGGTTTTTATGGAGTTGTAGAACCCATGTTGGTCATTAATATCAGCCAGTCTTAGCAGCTCTCTAGCTTGCTCAGTCTCCATTTGTTCTCCATATCAAGCTCTTTTCCCTGGGTTTCACTTTTGGGATTCTGAAAATCAATTATTAGGATTAAGGAACTAAGATGAACGAACCAGTTGTTACGTGCTCTGTTCTCCATCGCAAGAAGATCTTGTATGCCCTCAGCAGTTTCATTAAACTAGTCTTTGTGGCAGCGAGTGGAGAAGCCTAGGGTTTCTTCTGCAGTGCTTTGAGGCAGTATCTTTTTGCAGTTCATGGGCAATGAGGACAATTCTGTGGCCTGGTAGTGTGTTTTGGTCACTGTTTAGCAAGGTTCATATATTCCAGTAGCAAAAGTCACAGAGGTTCTTTTGTTTTTTTTATCATATTGTGGGATGCCTTGACAGAAGCAGTTATCTGCCCAGGTGTATGGAGTAGCATATATTTAAGTTACCTTTTCTAAATCCCTCCCTGTAAGGGGTAAGCAGTCAATCGCCCCTTTTTCGGCTGCTTAATCACACTGGATGCTGCCGAAGGCATGACCTGTTCCTATGTCATCATGCCAGCGACCACTGGGCCAGTGCTGCCTATGTGCAGGACTTGAGCCAGCGACTTCAAGCCACATCCATAACCTGTCACCGTCCCCCTATCCTGGCGCCATAGGTCTTTTGATTTTGATATTAGGATGAAATGGAAGGTGAGTATAGCAGTGGGCTTGCTCAATGAATGGGACTGGTGGGATGGTAAGAGTGCGCAGTCCTTGCAACCACATGACTTGGCCCGTCTCAGCCGGTGATGGTGGCATGAAGACACACGACAACCATATACAAAGCAGGGTTGCAGAGTCTGTCGGGAGCTCTGTCTAGTCCTGCCTTCCGTGAGGCTCCACTCACGAATTTTTCGTTTAGGGTTTACTCCCGTAGCCTTAAACCATCACAAGGCAATGGACCTGGAAACACTTAAATTGATCCCTCACTGAGAGCACTTCCAGCATGGGTAATCCTGTCCTCCTGCTGAGTTCAGGGGGGATTTCCACACGCTGGTATGCACCGCGAAATTTACGGGGTAAGCAAGACCCAAGCCACGACAAGGTGGTTCCCCTGGGGACACACACACACACACACACACACACACACACACACACACACACACACACACACACACACACACACACACACACACATTTTAAAGAAGTTCATGATTTTGGAAAACACTAGCACGTAAACCCACATCTGACTACCCTCCAACAAGTCAACCCCCACTCTCCTGTTTTTCCCCCAGGGACCTGTTCTCGCACTGACCAAATTTCCTCATGGACCAATTCTACGGCATCTTTTCCCCACAGACCTTTATTTTCCCCAATGGTCCTGTTCTTCTCCATGTACCCATATTCCTCCATGTACCCATTTTCCCAATGTACTCATTTTCCCCATATACTCATTTTCCCTATGTACCCATTTCCCCATGTACCCTTTTCCCTCATGTCTCATTTTTCCCTCATGTCTCCCATTTCCCGATGTGCCCATTTTCCTCATGTACCCACTTTCCCCATGTTCCAGGTTTCCCCAGGTACCCATTTTCCTCATGTCCCCATATTTCTCAGGGACCCATTTTCCCCATGTATCCATTTTCCCAGGTAACCATTTTCACCGAGTAATCATTTCCCCATGTACCCAATTTTCCATGCAACCATTTTCCCCATGTATCAAATTTTCCCCATGTACCCATTTCCCTCGTACCCATTTTTCTCGTGGAACTTTTTTCCTCATGGACCTATTCTCCCCGTGGACCTATTTTCCACATGGGCCTGTTTTCCTCATGACCTGTTTTCCTCATGGACCTATTTTCCCCACGGACCTATTTTCCTCA
>NC_137014.1:33239993-33299993 GCF_032717465.1 Coenobita brevimanus | reverse complement strand
AGTCACCAAGCTGTCCTCTAAACTGCATCCCTCAAACCCCTCCACTCCACCCTTCCATCTCATCCTCGGTCTCCCGTTTCCCCTCCCCTCTTTCTAACCCACTCATAATGACTCTCCTAGTCAGTCTCTCTTTCTCCATTCTCTCCACACTGTCAAACCATCGAATGGCACTTCCAATGATTTCTTCAACATCCCCATCAACACCATAACGCTCCTTCACCTTTTCATTTTTTTTCTTCCTCTCCACGTAACTCCACATGCTCCACTCACATAACTCATTTCCACTGCTCTCACTATAATTTGTGTCTTTCTAACGTAATCCATGCTTCATTTCCCTACAGCAGAGTGGGGATTATAATACTGTCATGCGGCGAACTTTTCTGTTTCATTTCCACGCATACTTCCTTGTTCCTTTTCACTGCTATCACTGAACTTGTAGTCTGTCTTCTCTACTGTACTCTTCCATGCACGTCATCCACCTAAAACTCCCGCCCTTGCTCATTAGGCTAAAATTCCCATTATACAAAAACTACATGAGGAAGCTTCAGGTCCATTGGGTTAATGCCTTTGGTGCGGTGTGGGAGGACGAATTTGTGTGGAATGATGTGAGGGAAGGAATTTATGTGATACTAGAAGGGGTACCGTCGTTGCCTGGGTACCCCATGATCGTGGATTACATGGGACCCTGGATGGACACTCCTTGTGGGAGAAGACCCTCGAGTTGCCATTTTATCTTTGGGCCCATTTCCCCAGGGTTATATTCTCCATGGACCTATTCCTACCATGGATCCATTCTCCTTCTACCCATCCACCCACCAACACTGCCTACCCATCCCACCAATCCGTCTACCCATCTGACCCGCTGTGGTTAATAATATGGTTATTGAAATAAAAAATTCAGCGGTAATTGGCTACCATCTTTCCACCATGTTGACGAGTATTTCTGATTAATCATAATCTTGGCCATCAGAGGAGCCACTTTAGCTTATGTAATATACACGTTTAAAACTTTTAAATTCATCTTAAGAAGTTACACCTGGCAGAGTTGCTAATAGGTCTATATGCATTACCCCTGATTTCCATAGAGGACAGACAGATAGGCAGACAAACTCTGTGTGTGTGTGTGTGTGTGTGTGTGTGTGTGTGTGTGTGTGTGTGTGTGTGTGTGTGTGTGTGTGTGTGTGTGTGTGTGTGTGTGTGTGCGCGCGCGCAGAGACATGAAACTCCACGGAAATGCCCCGCCACATTATCCGTGTAATATAAGATCTGGATGTATGTTAATTAACAACATTTTTGGAAACCGGAGGCCGATTTCACATTTTTTTTATGCATTCTTTAAGTTAGCGCATTTTAGGAACGTTGATTAAAAAAACTGTTGCACTGTAATGCACCGTTTCGGCTGATCTGAGAGTACAAACTGTCAAACAGATAAACAGAATGGGAATTTTGGTAGTACAGTATATAGATGGTGTGAGAGGGTGGTGTGGTGTAGTGTGGTGTGGTGAAGTGTGGTGCGGTGTAGTGTGGTGTGGTGTAGTGTGGTGTGTTGTGTAGTGTAGTGTGGTGTGGTGTGGTGTAGTGTGGTGTGGTGTGATGTAGTGTGGTGTAGTGTGATGTGGTGTGATGTGTGGTGTTATGTGCTGCTTCGCTAAAGTAGTCACAGGCTACAGAAGTGAAGCACCTGCTTCCTAAAATCATTAGTGAGAGACCGACGGACGGAACTGCTCGTAGATATGCTCCTGCATCTTAAAAGAATGCGTCATGGCACTGAACAAATTATACTCCTTTGAACGTGGATGTAATCTTTTATCTAATCGTGCTATTGCTTGACAGTTTTACCTGCCTCGAAACACACCTATTGGAGTAATGGAGAGCAAGGCGGGCTTAACTTACTGTGTTCATGATATAAACAATTCGAACTGAAGGATTTTATACAGCCTTTATTAACACTTTTACTACCTGGGACTGTCCAAAGCTGAAAAAAAAAAAAAAGTCTGCCAGTATAATTAACTCCAAAAAACATCATCTAACTGACCGACTTAAATATGTTGAAATATTCAGCAGAACCAGTAAGTAAAAACAGCGGGTGTGTGATTGCTAATCCCGATCAACGCGCTCTTTTTACCATCAGGCTTTCAGGGAATACGAGGGGCAATATTCTTTCTCCTCTACCCCAGGGACAGGTTATATGGTAAACATTCAGCGTGGTAAAGGATTTCCTGTGTTACGATAAACCATTTGACTTGTCATTCAGTGTAGTCATTTGGAGCTGGCGCTACATCGAGTGAATGGATGCTGGTCGCCCCCACCCACCCAAAGTATTTAGCATGCAGTAATTTAGCAGATTCATGTGATAAAAACTTTTTTTTTGTTTTGCCATGCGTACCAGATAAAACAATGAAGTAATTGGAATTTGTATATTGTTGTTGAATAGGACATAAATGTGTAATGAATGCTTATTGACGATGTTATTTTGAGGGGTATGCTTTATTTGTATGTATAACAGATTGTTATTCATATATACTGTTTCTGACTGCAGTCCAGTGAAGAGTGATTCGCATCGTTGACTGCGAAGCTGCCGGCCGGTTAGGGTCAGGGTTTGAATCCTGGTGTGGGCAGCTGGGGTTGCTCAACAGAGGCGTCTATCCACCCTTTGTTGGTTGGTAGGTAAAATGAGTACTTACGGTAACACCTAGTGAAGGTAACTCTGGTAACCTGGATGATGCGATGGCCTTGTAACTCAGAATATTTAGTGAATAGCCCGCCACAGGCTCAAAGGCCTATGTTACGGAGATGAGCATTAACGCCAGGCATCTCATCACGTCTGCCCACCTTGACCTTTACCTTATTGTAGTCTGTAGTGTGGGATGCTAGTTCATCAAATCTAATTATCATAGACACTCCATAAATGACCGTCAAAAATTAGGGACGTTTCACTTTCTGATTTTTATATACGTTAACTCGTTCATGGTGGGACAGCTTCAATATTCTAGTGCAGCTAAACCCAGGCGATTTTATTCAGCTGAGAGTGAATTATATGAGCCGGAATGCTAACTTTTCCTCACTGTATATAAAATTTCTCATTATATAAAAAATTCCTTACTCTATACAAAATTCCTCTCTGTATACAAAACTCCTCACTGTATACAAAATTCTTCACTGTATACAAAAACTCCTCACTGTATACAAAATTCCTCACTGTATACAGCTGAGTGAGTTCTTTGATCTCAATGTGGGACTGAAACAGGGGTGTGTAATGTCTCCATGGCTGTTTAATATATATATGGATGGGGTTGTAAAGGAGGTACAAGGTAGGGCAGTGGATGTGGGGGTGACCCTAATGAATGAGGGTGAGATTTGGAAGCTTCCGGTGTTGCTGTTTGCTGATGATACAGTATTGTTGAGTGAAGATAAATGGGAGTTGCAATGTTTGGTGAATGAATTTGGGACAGTGTGTAGGAGGAGGAAGCTGAAAGTTAATGTAAACAAAAGTAAAGTTATGGTGTTTGGGAGGAATGAAGTCACAGAGTGCGCAGTGAGGTTGGATGGTGAGGATATGGAGAATGTGAGTGCATTCAAGTACTTGGGTAGTGTGATGAGTAAGGATGGAACTTTGGGGGATGAAGTACGTGAAAGGGTACAGCAGGGAAGAAAGGTTGTTGGTACACTGAAAGCAGTGATGAGAAATAGGGAGGTGAGTATGGAAGTTAAGAAGTCACTGCTTGATGGTATTGTGATCCCTACCCTGACGTATGGGAGCGAGGCGTGGACATTGCAAGAGGGGAACAAGTCAAGAGTGAGAGCAGTGGAAATGAGTTACTTGAGAGGAGCATGTGGAGTGACGTGGAGGGACAGGTTGACGAATGAAGAAGTGAAGGAACGTTGTGGGGTAGATGTGGATGTGGTTGAAAAGATTAGGAGAAATACACTGAGGTGGTTTGGACATGTGGAGAGAATGGAGAATGAAAGACTGACTAAGAGGGTGTATTTAGGTGAGGTGGAGGGAGGGAGAGGGAGGGGTAGACCGAGGATGAGGTGGAGGGATGGAGTTGAGAGGTATATGAGGGAGGGGGGGGTGAGCTGGGGGGAGGGGAGTCAAATGGCGGGTGACAGAGTGACTTGGAGGCGTTTTGTCTGCGGCCACCCTTTGCGGGATTAGGGCGTCGGGCTATAGATAGATAGATAGATAGATACAAAATTCCTCACTGTATACAAAAACTCCTCACTGTATGCAAAATTCCGCACTGTATACAACATTCCTCTCTGCATACAAAATTCCTCAATATATACAAATTCCTCACTGTATACAACATTCCTCTCTGCATACAAAATTCCTCTCTGTATACAAAATTCCTCACTATATACAAATTCCTCACTGTATACAATATTCCTCACTATAAACAAAACTTCTCACTGGATAGACAATTCCTCACTGCATACACAATTCCTCACTGTATGCAAAATTGCTCACTGTATACAAAATGTGACAGATTATCCATAAGTGACCGTAATACATTTTGGAGTTTGCCTTCCATTACAGGGTATAAATATTAAGTATAAACTGTTGGTCTAACTGAACAGATACCACACTCATACACCATCCAATATCACACACACACACACACACACACACACACACACACACACACACACACACACACACACACACACACACACACACACACACACACACACACACACACACACACACACACACACACACACACACACACACACACAGACACACACACACACACACACACACACACACACACACACACACACACACACACACACACACACACACACACGCACATTAACTCCCTCTCTCTCTCTCTCTCTCTCTTTCTCTCAACAGGTGCAGTACGTCTTGCTTATTACTGTATTAGCCATTCCTTTCACTCATACCCCTCCCTACAACAGACCGCATGGACGAAACCAATCATTCTTTCGCTATTTGCTTTACTCTCCTAATTTTAGCCGTATAAAATACAGTAGGTTTCACACTCAAAGCCCGCCGTATGATGCGTATATGTATGTATGTATGTGCAAATATGTATGTATATATGTATGTATGCATTGTAGCTGCCGGCTTGCACATGAATAATATGACAGGCAAATTGATCCGTAGGACTTAGGAATCTCTCTCCCTCCCCCCCTTCCCTCCCTCCCTCCCTCTCTCTCTCTCTCTCTCTCTCTCTCTCTCTCTCTCTCTCACTCTCATAGGAGGAGAAATCCGTCCCCACCCAGTACGTCACGTACATGTATGGAAGGAAGGCCATTGAGTGAAGGGTGAAAAGTGCAAGTGGAAATTTGTGTTTGGCGTCTTGTGTTTGTGAGTGAGAAAGGCTTTTATTTTATCAAAGGAATCTCAACCAAGTGTGAAATATGTGAGCACACGTGTGGACATATTACCAGCTTCCTCCTAAATGTTCTCTCTTAGGCTGAGTTTGAACCCGGATCAGGAAAATCAGGAGACTTATGCGCTACAGACCCCAGTGCCAAGATATAATAAGTGACCTGGAAAGAACCAATGAGCATGTTGTTGTTTGCTGTCGTCTGTTCAACCCAGCTTTTCCCAGAGAGAGAGAGAGAGAGAGAGAGAGAGAGAGAGAGAGAGAGAGAGAGAGAGAGAGAGAGAGAGAGAGAGACAATAAGCGTGGTGTGAGAGAGGCGTTATTGCAATGTCCCTGATGCTTTTATTTGTCTTTACTTCCCCAGGTAGTGCATATTGGTTCAGATAAAAACCAGGTGAGTCCAGCTTTGGTTTCACTGGCTATGATCTCGGGATTTTGCAGCTGCCCAGAGCGACCCTGACATTGTTTCTCATATTTTCGCTGATTTTTATAACGATGTGACGTTCCAAACTGCCACCTTTTATATCTCGACTACCAGTAAAATTTTGGCTGTGTGTGTGTGTGTGTGTGTGTGTGTGTGTGTGTGTGTGTGTGTGTGTGTGTGTGTGTGTGTGTGTGTAGAGGCGCATTATTCCTCCACTGCATTTATTCCCTTGTTCCTCTTCCTCCTCCTTATCATCATCTTCATCATCATCATTATCAATGCTTTTACCTCAGTTTTTTACCCCTCCCATGTCTTCAGTGAAAAAATAGGTCATGTTGCTACTGCTGCTGCTGATGATGATGATGATGACGATGATGATGATGATGATGATGATAATGATTATATTGTTACTATCATCATCATCATTATCATCATACTCATCATCATCCGGCCTCTTTTTCCTACCTGCAGTTTGGATGAAGAAAGATCCAAAAAGCAAGGAAAGGCAAAAAATATATAGAAAGAACTAATCAATTGCATGCCCAGAGAAATAGACCATACACCCATACATTCACTGTCACAGCCCCTGGAATCCTTGCTCCATCTCATAGGTACATATTTCCAACGACTGTGAAGTTATAAATGGAGTGCGAAACTCTTGTCATGCACCATATCGTACAATATTCATGAAACCAGCTCGATCCCATGTCAGGTCCCTAGCCTTGTCCGCCACAACTCTTCTCTTCCTCACACACTCATTTACCATATCTATCCATTTCTTGGCCTACAGTACCACGCCTCCTGCCATTTTCAAACTCATTCACATATATCCTTTTCATCTCCCTATTTATACCGATTTTTTCCGTAGGATCATATCATGTAAGCATGCTCTCTTTTACCTAGCTGCCCAAGATTTCTTTACTCCACATCTTTCCCGAATCTCATTATTTCTTATTCTATCAACTCTCTGCACTCCACTCACGTTTCTCAAAAAACCCAACTCCACCGCTGTAAATCCTGACTTCTCTTTTTCATACCACACCAGAGTTTCACACACACCTGTTAAGGATGAATAGTAATACTCTTTCATGCAACTCTTGCAGCTGTCACGTTCAAACTTCTGAATCGCATCAAAAGTCTTCATAGCACCAGCCATTTTCCTTCCTTGTGCCACACTGCTTTAATATTTATTTTGCACATTTTACCTCTCTTTTCTATCCCTGAATCCAGTTTGTAAACTCTCTCATCAATTCAAAGTGTCTTTCCATTCACAAGATTATCACCCTGGGAGTCATCTTCTCTTTCAAGAACCATCACTTTACCTTTGCCTACATTTTCCGTACTTGGAAGGCACGACACTTACAAACATCAACTATACTCTTAGCAGTCATCAAAAATTCCTGCTCATTAATAATAACACTAATAATAATAATAGTAATAATAATAATAATAATAATAATAATAACAATAATAATAATAATAATAATAATAATAATAATAATAATAATAATAATAACAATAACAATAATAATAACAATAATAATAATCATCATCATCATTATCATCATCATCATCATCATCATCATCATCATCATCATCATCATCATCATGATCGTCATCGTCATCGTCAACATCAACATCATCATCATCATCATCATCATCATCATAATCACCAACAGTAGTATCATCAGTAATGACATCGCTGTTTTAAAACTACAATCAGTATTGCAGCAATCACAATGTCCACCAACTCAGAACAAATTTTACCCATAGCGGGGCGCACTAAAACAGGCCCTAAATCAATCCCTCCCCCCTTTAATTTACCAACAACTTTAATTTCCACACACACATACACACTGCCGAATCAAAGTCAACAACAATGTCATTTTTACCAAACTATGCCGCCATTATTCTAGCCCACGCACCGATATATTAAAATCCTGTGTCATATATAAATTCCTAAGCACGTTTAATTTGGGGCATACACTGATTACCGCGCAAACTCCAACTTTTTTTTTTTTTTTTTAGTTTGACATCTGGAATTTGGGTCCGCTTTTTAAAAATTCATGAATAGTTGGGTGCATGATCGTTGGCATGGCTTCTCAGTTTTATTTGTGTGTTATACTCGCATTTTGGTATGTAACAACTTTTTTGTTTAAGCTGATGCATTATTTTTAATCTTTTGGTTTTGTTAGTACTGTAATATGGATGTTTGGGTTCGTGATAGTTTAATTTTTTCTTTATATATATATATATATATATATATATATATATATATATATATATATATATATATATATATATATATATATACAAAAATTTGGGTCATTGATCGTTTACATGACTACTCTGTATTATAATTCATGCAGTATATAAGAACTCTGATCTGGGTTTTGTTCATAGTACTCGTAAGGATTCCAGTAGTCAGTGATTGCATTATTATTACTATTATTATTATTATTGGTATTATTATTATTATTATTATTATTATTATTATTATTATTATTATTATTGTTATTATTATTATTATTATTATTATTATTATTGTTGTTATTATTATTGTCATTATTATTTTCTATCATTAATATTATTTCTGTTACCATCATCATCATCAATCCTGCGGAACAGGATGGTATAATTTGCGACCACTCGACCTATACCGTTGCGCGAGGTGAGGCCTATCTGTGTGTGTGTGTGTGTGTGTTAACTTCTCCTGGGCTATTTGATAATCTGAATGAAACTTCCCAGGTGAGATCGTCTGGTTGCTCGGAAGGTCTTTCACTATGCACAGTTATCCAACCATACTTTTTAGGGGGGATCAGCCCCTCTCACCAAATACAAAACTCTCAGATGTAGTGAGAGGAGGGCAGATATCCCTTTGGTATGTTAGTATGTGTTGTACAATGGACTCTCGTACGCAATGCGATATTTGGGTAGCGTGTCTCCACCCTCATCCCATGATTCTTGCGAGGTCAGCCCCCTTCACAAAAATAAAAACAATCATAAACGGGGGAAAGATCTGAATTTCCCAGGTGAGTTTGTCTGGTTACTCCGAAGGGCTTCTATCATATATAGTTTTCCAGTCATGATTTTTAGGGGGTCAGCCTCCCTCACTGAACAAAAAATTTCTGGAAATTATGAAAGGAGGGCAGATATGGTTTTGATATCTTAGTACAGTGGTTCTCAACCAGGGGTAAAATTACCCCAAGGGGTAAAAAAACTTATGGCGGAGGGTAAATATATCAATCCAAAAATAAAGAAATAAAGGAGTAGACTGCAGCACCAGTAGAGCACGGCAGTACTCCCAATGTGGATGGAAAGCTGATGACAGGGGAGAGCTGGGGCACCCGTTTCATTAGCCCTCGGGACTAGTTCCTAACCATCCCCCTTTGCTGAACGTTTTCAGTGTTTCAGTAACACAGAGAGTAGGCCAGCGTGCTCACCAATACAAGTTTCTCTAACTATCAACACCAAACTACATGCACAGTACACACTACGCTTCCTTTTCAAAATTTAAAAAATAAATAAAATGGCACACTACTACCATGCCTCGGAGTCCCCAGAGGGGGGGGGACCATAAATGCCCCAACCATCCGCCCCTCTCCCGGTGATGACTCTGCATGCCTGGATCCACTGTCTGACTCACTTCTTCTTCATTTCTGCAACATTCGCGGCCTTTCCTCTAACTTTCTCTATGTCGAACACCACCTCTCCTTCTCTAAACCTCACCTTCTTTTCCTTACTGAGACTCAGCTGTCTGAAGCAACTGACAGCAAACCCTTTTCTGTTTCCTCCTACTTTCTCTATACTCATTTCAAAGCCAATGATGCATGTTGTGTATATGTACGCATCGACCTATCTTGCTCTCGTATTCCTGAACTTGATTCTTCTGAATTCTCTACTCTTTGGCTTCGGCTTTCTTGTCATTCTCTGACTAAATATATCTGTGCTGTTTACGTATCTCCTATGTCTACTGACTATCAAAAATTCTTCGACTATCTTACGTCTGCGATGGAACACATTCTGTCCATTTCTCCTTTCACTGAAATCTCCATTCTAGGAGATTTCAATGTTCACCACCACCTTTGGCTCTCCTCTCCTTTCACTGATCCACCAGGCGAATAAGCCTACATCATTTCTATCCTTAATGACCTACAGCAGCTTGTGCAGCACCTTACCCGTATCCCTGACCGCCTTGGAAAGAGCTCCAACATACTTGACCTCTTCCTTACAACTAGTCCATTTGCTTACATTGTTAATCTTTTCTTTCTGTTGGGCTCCTCCGATAGTAACCTTGTTACCATAACCTGTCCTATCGCTCCGGTATGGCCTGTGGACCCTCCAAAGAAACGTCGTCTGTGGTGCTTTGGAGCTGCAGATTGGGAGGTCCTCAGGCAGAACTTCTTTTATTTTCCCTGGAATGATTATTGTTTCAATGGCCAGGGGCCATCTGAGTGTGCCTTGCACATTAAGGAGGTTATTCTCTTGGGCATGGAAGCATACATTTCTTTTTCATATCCTTTGACTAATGAAAGAAAGCCTTGGTTTAATCACGCTTGTTCTAATGCTGTCTGCAACAAGGAGTGGGCCTATAAAAGGTACCGGAACCAACCCACCCCTGAATCACATCTTTTTTATGTTTCTGCCCGGAATCGTGCTAAGTCTGTTCTTCGCTCTGCTAAAAATAATTTCATCCATACTAAATGCTCTCAACTCTCCAGCTGGAATTCTTCCCGGTCCTTCTGGCACCTTGCCAAAAACCTTTCTAACAACTTTACCTCATCATTCTTCCCTCCTCTTTTCACTCTGATGGCTCTGTAGCTATTTCTTCTACTGATAAAGCGGATCTCTTTGCTCAGACTTTCTCCTTCATTTCCACCTTAGACAATTCCGGCCTGTTTCTCCATCACTTCCCCCCTCTGACTTCCTCTTGGCTGACATTAAAATGTCTTCAGCTGATGTATTTTCTGCCATCACTGGCCTTAATACTAACAAGGCATATGGGCCTGATGGAGTCCCTCCTGTTGTCCTCAAGAACTGTGCTTCTGTGCTTACACCCTGCCTAGGTAAACTTCTTCGCCTTTGTCTTTCAACTTGTACCTTTCCTTCTTGCTGGAAGTTTGCACTCATTCAGCCAGTCCCAAAGAAGGGTGACCACTCCCAACCCTCCAGCTATCGTCCAATTGCTTTAACGTCCTGTATTTCAAAAGTTTTCGAGTCAATTCTAAATAGAAAAATTTTAAAGCATCTTTCCTATCACAACCTTCTTTCTGATCGTCAGTATGGGTTCCGTCAGGGACGCTCCACTGGCGATCTTCTCACCTACCTTTCGGACTCCTTATCATCCTCCTTTCGGGACTTTGGCGAAAGCTTTGCCATTGCACTTGACATCTCAAAGGCTTTCGATCGAGTTTGGCATAAATCTTTAATTTCTAAACTACCATCTTACGGTATCTATTCTTCTATCTGTGCCCTCATCTCTATTTTTCCTTCTGGTAATTCTATAGCTGGTGTTGTAGATGGCCATCGCTCTTCTAGATCTATCAGTATTGGTGCTCCTCAGGGCTCTGTCCTATCACCAACTCTCTTCCTTTTATTCATCAATGACCTTCTAAGCTGTACATCTAACCCTATCCACTCTTATGCTGATGACTCCACCCTCCACCTTTCCATTCGGTTTCCGCAACGCCCATCTCAACAGTTACTTCAACAAACAAGGGATGAGGCTATGGCACACCTAATATCTGATATGGCTCGTATCTCTGACTGGGGTAAAAATAATCTTGTTTTTAATGCATCAAAGACTCAGTTTTTACACCTATCAACTCGTCAAAAGCTTCCACAGGGGTACCCATTAATGTTTAATAATATCCAGCTCAATCCTGCATCATCCTTGAACAAGCTTGGGGTTTCGTTCACTTGGGACATATCTAGGAGAGATCATATTACATCTCTTGTAAAATCTGCCTCCAAGAGATTAGGTGTGCTAAGCCAACTCCGTGCCTTCTTTACCCCTGCACAGTTGTTGACTTTATACACGGGTTTTATTCGCCCCTGTTTAGAGTACAACTCTCATGTGTGGGGGGGGGGGGCCTCCCTACATACAGCTCTTCTCAATAGGGTGGAGTCAAAGGCTATTCGTCTTATCAACTCTCCTCCTCTTACTGGCTCCCTTCGACCTCTGTCTCTTTGCCGCACTGTTACATCTTTATCTCTTTTCTGTCGCTACGTCAGTGGTCACTGCTCCTCTGAACTGACTGCTTGCATCCCTCCACCTTTACGACGGACGCGTAGCACCCGTCTAGTAACAAACTCTCATCCCTTTTCTGTCCAACTTTCTAATGCAAGAGTTAACCGTTACTCTCAGCCCTTCATTTATGCAACAGGTCAGCTCTGGAACTGTCTCCCCCTGTCTGTATTTCCTACTTCCTATGATCTCCAGTCTTTCAAAGGCAGTGTGTCCAGGCATCTCGAAATGATTGGATCTTGAATTTAGCTCTCTTTTGTACTGTTTTTTTTTTTTCTTCTTCTTCTTGGAAGGAACGTTTTGCTGGTTCAGCCTTTCGTTTCTTCTTATTCGTATAAAAAAAAAATGTTTGAAATATTTACTAAGCAAGTAAAATGGATGAGACACTGAAGCAACAATGTTCCCACTTATAATGTTTCTATTTTTGTTTTTTTTTCATTTTGACTGTTATTAGTGAACTGTACTTTGTCGTCTTTTATCAAAGCAAATTTTTTATATTGCCTTGATAGTTAATGTATTTTCTATCTTCCTACTTTGTGCCTTTATGCCTTTTATTGTGTGGGGGTCGAGGGTAAAATGGTGGTTACATTAAGCCTGGAGGGTATATATATATATATATATATATATATATATATATATATATATATATATATATATATATATATATATATATATATATATATATATATATACATCACCATCTATCTCCGCATCTACCAACATTCTATTTAATACTAGTTCCTGAAATGCCGCAAGATATTATTTTCATATTTTTCGGAATTGAGTTTGTGCACAATTTTCATGGTATTTTGAGGATGAGTGTGTTCGCAGTTTCCATGGTAATTTGGGGTCAATATAGTTTGCACTTTACATGGAACTTAGCGAGAACATATCTCCAGTTTTCATGGTACTTTCGTAAGAGTGTATGTGTATCATGATATTGGGCCTGGTTGGTGAGGCTATCTGCAGTTTTTATGGTATTTGGGGGTTCATATGTCTGCAGTTCCATTATATTGTTTGGTCAATGTATTTAAAACCTTCATGGTATTTTGGGATGAGCTTATTTGCATTTCCCATACCAATTTCATGCAAATGTAGGTGCACTTATCATAGTACTGTAGGTTGTTTTATATTTTTGGTACCATTATATTATCGAAATATATTTTTTTAGAATCGGTATGTTATGGATATATCTATAATTCTAAAGTGGGTATATTGTTTTAAATGCACACAATTTCCAGTGAGTATATTTCTGGTATCGTCATCTTTTGGAGTATGTTTTTGGAGTGGATATACTGTAGGTTTGGACTGAGTATATTTAGCTTTGAAGTGAATGTGCTTTGAGAATTAGTATATCTTTGGAGCGAACATATTTTTGGAGCAAGAATAATTTAGGAGAGAGCATATTTCTGGAGCGAGCATATTTCTGGAGCGAGCATATTTTTGGAGCGAGCATATTTTTGGAGCAAGCATATTTTTGGAGTGAGCATATTTTTGGAGTGAGCATATTTTTGGAGCGAGCATATTTTTGGAGCGAGTATATTTTTGGAGCAAGCATGTTTTTGGAGCGAGCATATTCCTGGAGTGAACTTATTTTGGAGTGAGCATATTTTTGGAGCTAGTATATTTTTGGAGCAAGTATATTTTTGGAATGAGCATATTTTTGGAGCGAGTATATTTTTGGAGTGAGTATATTTTTGGAGTGAGTATTTTTTTGGAGTGAGCATATTTTTGGAGCGAACATATTTTTGGAATGAGTATATTTTTGGAGTGAGCATATTTTTGAAGCTAGTATATTTTTGAGGTGATTAAATTTTGGGGGGATTCTGCATATTTTTAAAGTGAGTATAATATTTAGTGGATCCACATTTTTGAAGCTGTTATACTTTCGGGGTTGGTATATTTTTGTAGTGGGTATACTTCTGGTGTGGGTATATTTTTATGGTGGGTGGGTTGAATTAGCCTGAGCGAGCGACCTCCTGCCTCGTTATGTGTCAAATATTCAGGCTTATGTCGACTTCCATTACTCCTCTCTCTCTCTCTCTCTCTCTCTCTCTCTCTCTCTCTCTCTCGTTATTGCTTGTCCACGTGTTACGAGCAAGTATTGACTGTCGCTCCAGGACACGCGTTGCAAGTTGCCAGCACACACACACACACACACACACACACACACACACACACACACACACACACACACACACACACACACACACACACACACACACACACACACACTCACACACACACACACACACACACACACACACACAGCACCAGACACTAACCATGAAGCACCATTACCACCACCACTACTTTACCACTACAGTGAATTATTTTTACTTAACGGAACTGTGCCCCTTCCATAACTTGAATACTGTGTCGTGGCTGCATATACCTTGATTAAGCCTTAGTTATGAGGTAGTAATAATTTCCCTTTGTTCACTATTAAATCTGCCCTCTAATCTGACTACACATGGCCATCAACTGAGGTAAGACAGGGTTATGGCAGGTTAAACACGGTATTATACGATAGAAAGTACCATCTTCGCTGTAGCAAATTCTTACGCCTCCATACCACAACCATCAGCATCACCACCACAACCATCAGCATCACCACCACAACCATCATCACATCCATCATCATTACAATCACCACCACAACCATCATCATCACATCACCATCATACTTCACCATCAAGCCAGTACATCTCAGTTACCCATATTCTAAATGGCGTATGAGGGATAGTAATACCTCATCCTTAGCGATTTATTTTGCATATATCACTTTACCATTCTCTCTCATATTATATATAGCGTTTTAATAGTTTCATACACGGGGAATTTGAGGTGTTGTGGGAAGAATAACTCACTAAGGAAAAAGCGTCACGAAATATCAGAAGTCACTCAGGATATTCATTTTAAACATCATTACCCCACACGCTACCACACCCTTCCCCCACCACTGCGAATTACCCCATTAGAGCATCACCACGCCCACTACCATTACCACCACACCACCATCACCACAGCACCATTTCTACCACATCCCCCAACACCACAACACTACCTGCCAGCAGCACCACACCTGTCCCTACCATCACCACTCTCCACCACAGTGCAACCACACCTCTACGCTACTACCACCACCAACACACTGTCCACCACACCTGCACAGCTACACCACAGTCTGCACTCCACCATCACTCCACCACAGTACAGCCACACAATCCTCCTAGGACTACCACACCATCACCATACTCTCCACCACAGCAATATCACACAGAGGTTCAGGTTACATATCCTCCCTCACACACACACACACACACACACACACACACACACACACACACACACACACACACACATTCTCTCTCTCTCTCTCTGCAATATTGAAGGTGTGGCAGAGGTCTTACCGCGGCCGGCATGGATAGATGGATGGATGTGTGTCAGAACTAATACAGATGGATAGATAGGAGCTGACTGGGATGGCTGGATGGCTGGATGGATGATTGGCTGGGTGACTGATTGACTGGGTATAGGGTTGGAGGGATGTTGGGTAAATGGTTGGCCGGATGGTTTGATGGATGATGGTATGAATGGTTAGCTAGATGGATAGGTGGATGGTTAGCTAGATGGATGGTTAGCTAGATGGATGGTTGGATGGTTAGCTAGATGGATGGTTGGATTGCTGGTTGGATGCATGATTGGAGGGTTAGGTAGATGGATGGTTGGATTGCTGGTTGGATGCATGGTTGGATGGTTAGCTAGATGGATGGTTGGATTGCTGGTTGGATGCATGGTTAGGGGTATGGATGGGTGGAAGATACGCTGCAAATGGGTAGGATGGTTGCATGAATAGACGGTTAGATGGTTGGATGGTTGGAAGATTGGCTGAATGACTGTATGACTGGATGGTAGCAATATCCAGACACTATTATACATATTTTAAAGACACATAGTTGGATTAAAAGATAGATGCAGAAATGAACCGATAGATATGAGGAAAAGCAGGTTGATAAACAACTATGGCACGTTTGCTTTAACGTGACAAAGATCCCTGACTCCTTTCAATTCATGACCAAGTGTAGTCAGATTGGAGGATTAATTTGACTGGTAACCAAGGAGACTCATTCGTATCTAATAACCAAGGCTTATCGTAAATCATGCAACCATAATTTCGTCTTCAAATTGTGTAAATGGTCCAGTTCCGTCACATAAAAACAAACCAACTATCGCAATATCCAGGCTTGACTGTATTGCAATAATAGTTACATAGCTGGATTACAGAGAGAGTCACGTTGGCAGAGCTAAAATAGATATGAAGATAGATAGATAGACTGACTGGTAGACAGGAGAATGGGCATGTAAAAGGGGCAAGACAGGGACAGCAGTGGATAGTAAGGAAGTCAGAACACACACACACACACACACACACACACACACACACACACACACACACACACACTCTCTCTCTCTCTCTCTCTCTCTCTCTCCACAAAGCCTCCACCAAACTTCGCAGCAGATTTCTCTCATCCAGCTCTGCACAGTTTTAAGAGCACTACGGCCGCTGACCCAGGTTTAATTAGAAATACCGAGAATTGTGTCGTGTCCAAGTCAGAAATGATTTATGATATTCCTTGATGTCGGGGGTCGCTTGGTCGGCTGGTCGGTCGGTCGGTCAGTCGGGTATGCAAGGTGGGAGTCGAGTGGGGAGGGGCGAAGATTGGAAGGGGGATGGGGAGGGGAGGAGAGAGTGGGGAGTAGGGGTGGGTTCAAATCAAGGGAATGGTTCGAACTGTAAGGAGACTGATTCGATGACGTATGAATTGTTTTTTCTTTTTATATCCAGGCAATTGTATATAGTTCAGAGAGGCTTTTCGAATCGGAGGAGTTAGATGTATCCTTCAGTTACCCCTTTATACAAACTGAGGGTCATCGTAATGGGAATAAAATCGCCTCGTGGTACTCTGGTAATGGTAAATATTGTCATCATGGTGAAGGAGTAAAGGAAAAGATTCGAGAGGAGCTAAACTGCACTCTCCGTCACAACCCAATAACGCCACACCAGTAAAACACCGCCACCATGCCGCTCTCCACCACAGCCAGAAAAGAAAACTCCACACCATTCTCCACCATCACTACACTATTCTCCACCACCGCCATCATGGGAGGCATCACGACCTGACCACTCTCCACCACCCTAGCCTCCGACCACCACCATCAACGCAATAATATACAGTAACACGAGCACAGCACAGCACAGCATGGCAAGTACACTCTCCCTTTGAGGCTGGCCATATCATAGGTCAACAGGCACTTACCACAGCAGACAGCAGTAAAGGAGCTTTTTTTAAAAGGTTTGGCCTAAAACTACTAGACACTGATGTTTCTAGTTAATAACGTGTATTTGTGGGGATTAGGTTTGTATGAAGATAAACAGACAAGCAGAGAGACGGATAGATGGATTGTGTATGTGTGTGTGTGTGTGTGTGTGTGTGTGTGTGTGTGTGTGTGTGTGTGTGTGTGTGTGTGTGTGTGTGTGAACAAAATAACTCAAAGAATTTTTATCTGATTATAATCAAATTTGGTGGAGGAGCTGAGGGACAGTCAGGGGATTGATTTACTATTTTTGAGATCGATATCTCAAAGGTCAACGTCACTGAGATTGTCCAGAGTAAGACCTAGCAAAGTCCTCTTTTTTTTTTCTTTTTTTTTTTTTTAAATCTGATTTGCGCCCAGCTCAATAGGAGAGTTGATGATAATTCAGGAAGGAAGGAGTTCTACTTTCAGAAGAATCAAAGGTCATGGCCACAGGGTCAGGCCAAATATCGACTAATGTGTATGAGAGAACAACTTAACTAAAGCGGTTTTGATCCGATGTAGACCAAAAGCAGTGGAAGGGTTGAGGATTTAGGGTCACATGCTTAAACCTGAAATCAAGAAGTGGGATGCAGACTCAAACATTCTGATGATGGTTTCTGATGAATCTGACAATGATGGAAAGTTTTTAGCCTTGTTACATGGTTGCTGACTGCATTGTATAGTATGGGATGCAGGCTGATGGTAATCTATAAACACAGGCGCTTCAGAAATGATTAAAAATAATAGGGGTTTTGCATTTCACTTTACGATTTAAGGTTTAGGAAAGCGATGTTTAGTCAAGGTGCGCATCTGTTGTTTTTGTGAAAAATATGCAAAGGCCAGCATCATATGGCAGGGTCACCTTAAACAGTTTTCATCCGATTTACATCAAGCTTCTTGGAAATGTTCATGATCAGGCAATGGTACAGAGGTTTGATATTGAGAACAATAAGTCAAAGGCCAAAGTCATGAGGAAAGGTTAAGAATCAAGGTCACAACACACCAGTTTTTATCTGATTTGGACCACTTTTGGTGAGGGGGTTAAGGGTCAGACAAGAATGAAACGACTCGATTTTGACAGCAGTAGGTCGAAGGTCAAGGCCACAGGGCAAAGGCAAATGTTTCGTCCTTTGATGAAATGATGAGCATGGTTGTTATATTCTCTGAGCGCTTCTGTTTGTGTGCATTTTTAGTTTCTTTTCATTTCCAACACTCTTTATTCCCAGGAGTTGTTTTGACCCTCCTGTCTGATGTAATATGAGCCCAGACGATAGACGGCGATTGGGTTGGCAAGACGGACAGGAGGGGAGAGGGGTAACATTATGGAAAACATGTGAAAAACAGGCTCTTCATATTCTGGTCAATTTCTGTGTGTGTGTGTGTGTGTGTGTGTGTGTGTGTGTGTGTGTGTGTGAGAGAGAGAGAGAGAGAGAGAGAGAGAGAGAGGGGGGGGATAAAATTTGAAGTGATGGGATATGATGGGAAGGAAAAGGAATGGGAGTGGTGTGTGTGTGTGTGTGTGTGTGTGTGTGTGTGTGTGTGTGTGTGTGTGTGTGTAACGTAGCGAGTGTGTACTTCGACTGCTGTGCACTAGTCTAGCTATGTTCGCCATGTCAACACACACACACACACACACACACACACACACACACACACACACACACACACACACACACACACACACACACACACACACACACACACATTTCCCTGACCCAAGCTATACCTCTTATTCCCTTCCCCCCCCCTCTCTCTCTCTCAGTACTTGGTCAGTAATTGGCTACACTGACGTCTGACAGTGCTACCGGTAATCTCCAGTGGGTGGGGGAGACCATTATCTAACCGCTACTGTCTCACTCTCTTCCCCTTCACTTCATTTCCTTTTCTGTTTCCTCCTTTCCCTAGCTCCTTCCCCATTCTCCTTTCACCTTTCTCTTCCCTCCCCTCCTACACCCGTGTAGCACCCTCCTTTCCCTCCATTCTTCTCCCATCTTTATTTCTCCCTACTTTCTTTTCTTCCTCCCTTCTCTCCCTCCCTCTTTACACCAATACACCCTCCTTTCCTCTCTCCTCTCCCCTCCTTCCTTTCCTCTGTTTCCTCTCCCTTCCCTTCGTCCCTCACATTCCTCTCCCTTTCCTCCTTCCCTCTCCCTCCTCTCGCTTCCCCTTCCCATTTCCTCCGTCTTCGTCTCCCCCCACTTCATCCTCTCCCTTCCTCTTCTGCTTTTACACCCATTCACTATGAGTTTTTTTTTTTTTCGACTTTGGAAGAGACCTCATGGAAGCGATGTAAAAAGTCCTTGACCCCTCCCACCGTCAGCAGAACCTCCCCCTTCTCCTCCTCCCTCCCCTCCTCAGCCCCGTTTTTATCAGGTTAATATTTCCCTCCTTCTCCTACTCCCTACCCTTTCCTCCCTCCCTCCTTCTTCCTCTCCCCATCCTCTCACATCCTCTCCTTCCTCCCTCCCTCTTCCTCCCCCACTCTCTCCCCATCCCTCCTCTCTCCATTCCTTCCCGTTCTCTTCTCCATTCTCCTTTCTCCTCCCCTACCCCACCTCTCTACATCTCTAAAAATCATTTGCGGTTTATCCGCCAGCTTAAAAAAAATCTTATGTCTGCTAAGTAATAAGTATTTCAGGACTGGTTGTGAAATATTAAATTACTGTGGTTTCTATTTCGCTGGTTCTTCATGGTGGTTGAGACGGACGCCCCTTAGCGGTGGCAGTTTTACTCGCATTGCTTGAAGGTCTTACTCTGTTGGCACTGACGTAATTAATGTGTGGAATATGGTTTTAAGGGACAACTTAAATTCTCTCCCTGAGCACCGTCTCTGCTTCTATACTTAGATTATTCTGCCCGAACAACATAATTTATTCTGCCCGAACACCCTTTCAGCTTCTGGCCTCACCTAAAATCTCTCTGTAATCAATTCACATGAGCCTTTCCAAGCGCCAGGGCCAAGGCTGCTTCCATTTCCTCACATATACTCTCTCTCTCTCTCTCTCTCTTCCGTCATTCCAGAAAGTGCACTCGCAGTCTTTCTCTCACTGTTGACATTCAACAACCCTTTAATACACTCTCTTCATCTCACACATTCTTCCTTTATATCTCATGCATCCTTCTTCCTTCTCCACTGCCATCTTTCCGCTTTTTATTTTTTTCGTCGTTCTTGTTTTCTATTCATGATGAGCATTTAATCCTTTCAGTACACTTTTTTGTTACACGAGCGCTCGTGAAATAGGAGTGTGTGTGTGTGTGTGTGTGTGTGTGTGTGTGTGTGTGTGTGTGTGTGTGTGTGTGTGTGTGTGTGTGTGTGTGTGTGTGTGTGTTTGTGTGTGTGTGTGTATGTGAACAAAATAAAATAGTTTTGATCTATTTTGGACCAAAATTGGTGGAAGGTTCGAGGATCAACCGAAGTGCTGACCTTCGGTTTTCAGAACAATAGATCAAAGGTCGAGGTTACATGACAAGGCCAGCTTAAACGGTTTTTATATGATTTAGACCAAACTTTGTAGATGGATTGAGAGTAAGATAAGAGTTGTTTCTATTTCGAGCAAAGGTCAAGGTCAAAGGGAAAGGTCAGAGGTCAAGGTCACAAGACAAGGTTAACTCAAGCAGCTTTCATCCAACTGGGACCAAGCTTGGTGGAAGGGTTAAGAGTCAAGAAAGTGTGAAATAATTCGATACAAAGAGCAAACGTCAAAAGTCAAGGTCACAAGGCAGAGGAAATGTTAGGCTGCTAGATGAAGGGTTGGCCGCTGCTGTCGTGTGTATGGTGAGTGCCCTTTATGTATTTAAATCTTGTTCTCTGCAAGCGATTTATTCTGCTTAGGAGTAATTTTCGATTTGAAGAGGATGTACACAGTCTCCATTAACCCCCCTTCACTATTATTGTGATTTGTAGTGCTAAATAAAATTGCTTGGGGGTAGCGAGAATAGATTATAAATGACATCCTCGGCCTGAAGGGGTTAGGCATTACTGTCTTTCGCAAATCACGCAAGTTTTGTTTATATATACTGTGCATTGTTGTGTTTATTGTTCTTAGTGTTGTGGCTCAGGGAACCCAGTGAACATCAAGCTGCAGTTCATTATCCTCCTTTTCTCGGGATGTGAAGTTGAGGGTCGTTTGTACAGTATAAACAGTAGTTCCACCGTTTAGTTATATCGGTGCCTGCACATGAAGGCGTCCATTTCCAGCACCATATACACAGATTCATTGGAGAAGGCACCGGCAGAGCTCATGAGTAAGTTTTCAAAATGAATATAGGTTTAGGGATGGTCCAGGTCCATGTGACGTCACGTGTACATGAGACACAAGGACCCGTGCTCGAAATTGCTAGAGAAAGCCTGCTTTGTACATATGTACAAAAATATCCTCGCAATTCAAGTGCAAAGCTAATCACAAAGCCCGGTAGCCGTAGGAGTCGCGAATTCGCAAACTCAGGTCGCAAAAATATCGATTTCATTCTTATTCCTTTCGTTCTTATTCAGTCATAACTCCAAAACGAAGAGCCGTACACGAGGATGTTCGCACCAAAACACTTCTTAACAACTCGGGATGTTTCCTACGTAATTAGGGCAGCATTCGAGCTATGGCACGTGTGTTACAGCCGACAAACTTTCTACAGCACTCGGACGGAATCTTAGATATGTAAAACTCCAGGAATTGCTGTTGCCCCATTACACCTAAGGCTAATGGAAGGCTGATAGTTCCATGGTGGAAAATAGGTCCATGGGAAAAATAGGTCCATGGGAAAATAGGTCCATGGGAAAATAGGTCCATGGGAAAAATAAGTCCATGGGATAAGCAGGCCCATGGGAAAATAGGTACATGGGGAATATACATACGTGGGCAAGATACGAACGTGGGGAAAATAGGTACATGGGGAAAGATAGATATATGGGGAAAGATTGGTACGCGGGGAAAGATTGGTACATAGGGAAAGATAGGTCGATAGGGCAAATAGATCCATAGGGGTACACAGGTCCATGGTGAAAATAGGTCCATGGGGAAAATAGGCTCAAAGTGGGAAAATAGGCCCAAGCAAGTCCACAGGGGAAATATGTCAATGGGGGAAATAGGTCCATGGGTAAAATAAGTCCCTGGAGGAAACTAGGTCCTACCGGGAGAATAGGTTCAGTGAGGAAAAATAGGTTCATGGGGGAAAATAGGCCCAATGGGGAAAACTTGTCAGATCCCTGGGGAGAAAGAAGGAGGTGGGGTTGGCATGTAGCGGTGTAGCCGGAAACGGGTTTGTGTTAATTGTAAATAATACATGCTTCCATGAAAATATCGTAGACTGGGAAGCAAAAATTTTAATGTGGATGAGTAAAAATAGGTGCATAAACAAGAGATGCAAAAAACACAAAAGCTAGATAGAGAGCATTTGGGATGAAAGGGGATTCAGATGCTGTACCCATTACCACATTCCACCAGCTATAAACGTTTTGTGAGTACAGTGTGGAAAGTATTAATGGGACTAATACTCTGAATCACTTGCTACCCACAATACTCTCACGTTTTGGGGCCTTTTGCATCTCTTGTTTATTTTTTTCATCCCTGTATCTTAACAATCATTTAAGAACAAAATTTTAGTTTTTTAGGTAGTTACTCGAACCGATGTGTAGAGAAACTGAGCGCACATAATTCTACTTTGTACGTACAGACGGGGACAAAAGTTGCTGTGCTATTCCACTGTGCCTACTTCACAGTGAGGGTATGTCCATCATTTTCCTCTTTGAAGCATCATAACAAAGAGCATCATTTATAGACAGGGAAACACACAAGGCTCTTAACAGCTTAGGAATATTAGCCCGGAGAGAAAAGTGAGAAGCAGAACAAGTGAAATATTGCATTAACTTTTTTGCCCAAGTGTTCCTCATTTCAGTACAGCTTGGAGTGCACTGTGATATTCAGTGTCCGATGTCACAACGCTCGGGTCGCGTGTCGCTGTGTCCAGTTTATTCGCAGCCTGAGGTGCACATATCTCAGGCAGGTGATATATGCACGACTTACAAATTGCGTAGGTAGGAGGAAGAGTAGGATGAGAAGGAAGGGGGAGAGGTGGCAAGGGGGAGAGAGAGAGATTAGAGGAGAAATTGGAGGGAGAGAGGAAAGGGCTGAGAAGGGGAGGGGGGAGGACGAAGAGGCGAGTCTACAAAGTAAAAAAGGAGTACAAAGGAAAGCAAACAGCAATAGACCTAGTAGCCCATTCGAGGCTGTTTGTTAGAGAGAATGTTATGGCTATAACTGATTATATGAACAGAAGATAAGGATAGGAAAACAAGAAGAAGAGAAGTGGCGAATGGTAGGGGGGGGGGAAGAGAGAGAGAGAAATGGGGGGGAGGAGAGATGTGGGAGAGGTTAGGGAGAGAGGGAGAGGTGAGAAGGAGGAGAAAGGCGGAAGAGGTGATGAGGGAGAGGAAGTGGAAGGGAGGGGAGAGGAGAGACGTGGGAGGGGGAGGAGAAGAAGTGAGGGGGTGATGTCGTGGGAGGAGGGAGAGAGGAGAGAGATGACAGGGGAAGAGGGAGAAGTGAGAGGTGGGAGAGGGTATCTGCCTGCATTATTCACCCTGATCTTCTTTTTCCTTTCTGCATCCCCTCTCCCCTCACTATTTTTTCCATCTCTTCCAGTGACCTACTCCTCTTCCCCTCTGTCCTCTGTGCATGAGTTACCATGGGAAGCTCAGAAGCGGAAGAACATGAGGTTGATTCGCGGCCCGGTCAGACTCATCGGCAAAGTTTGTTACCGCCATGTTCCTGTCCACTATGATGTACACAATTAAGGACCTCAATACAACACCAACTTTGCGAATCATTTTGTAAGAGATAACTGGAGCTTAGAAAAAGTTGAATGTTTGCCTCCATGACTCCCGTGTAATCGATAGGGCACAAAATAACCACCTTATGCATTTTATCGTTTACCCCTCCCTATTATTTCCTCTCTATTTCTTCCCCTTCTTCTCCTCTCCCTCCTTTCTCTCTTTCCCCTTCATTCCCCTCCCCCTACCATTTTCCCATTCCATTTCCCCCTCTCTTCATTCCTCTCCCTCCTTCCCCTCCACCATCTCCTCCTCCCTCTCCCAGTATCTTTCTCCTCCCCCCATCCTCGATATTTCTCTGCATATTGCTCCTCTTTCCCTTCTTGTCTCTCTCTCCACATCCTTTCCCCATCCCTCCACTTCCATTGTATGCTTTCTTCCACTTCCTTCTCCTCTGTTCTTATTTTTACTTTCCTCCCATATCCTTCTCTTCTTCTTCTTCTCCTCCTCCTCCTCATCCTTTTCCTCCTCCACCTCATAATCATTATTCTATATCCCTTCTCCTCATCGGCCCTCTTCTTCCATGGTTTCCTTCACCTTTCTTCTGCCTATCCTCCTTCTACATTTTCCCTCCCTCCTCCTTCACCTTCCTCTTCTCCTCCTCCTCCGTCCATACTTTCCCTTCCTTTTCTCCCTATCCTCCACGTACCTCTTTTCTTCCTCGTTCCTTGTTTTCTCTCCCCCTTTTTCCTCCCCTTCCGCCATCCTTCACTCCTCCTTCTCCTCCTCCCCACTTCCTTTGACCCCTCCAATAATCAACACACTGATTATATCCCAATTTTCTCCGACATTAAACCGAAATATTTTGGAAATGATAAAAGTCTGAAGCTAAACCCAAAGTCAGAGTCAGATTTTGTCATCTTTTCGCTTTTCGCACAAATTTCTTTTTTCTTTTTCCTTTATTTTTTTCCCCTTTCTCTTACTCTCACTCCGTCTTTAGGTAGGAAAATAGGTTGGAATTGTGGTGGTGGTGATGATGATGATGATGATGATGATGATGATGATGATGATGATGATGATGATGATGATGATGATAATAATAATAATGATAATGATAATAATAATAATAATAATAATAATAATAATAATAATAATATTATTATTATTATTATTATTATTATTATTATTATTTTGTCATGTGGAGAGGATGGAGAGTAAGAGATTAACAAGGAGAGTGTATGTGAATAAGGTGGAGGAGGGAAGGGGACAGCGAGGATGAAATGGAGGGATGGAATGGAGAGGTAAATCAGACAGGGGAGGGGTGAGTTTGGGGGAGGGCAGCGTAGTGGCAGGGGACTGGGCGACATGGAGGCGATATGTTTGTGGCCACCCCTTAAGGGGATTAAGGCATCTAGTAATAGATAGATAGATAAATAGATATATTATTGTTTTAACATATTTTAGCCTCATGTCTGAGCTGAAAAAAAAATCGTCTGGCGTGAGTTAGAATGTATCGCAAGGTTCTTAGCTATTTTACAAGGATGACGTCCTCTATTATTCATTTTTCCTAGCTTAAGAACGATTTCCATAGCTTTAGAGAAACTTTGGGACCTGGAAGGGTGTTAGATACAGCCTTCAAAAACTCCTTCAAGAAGCGAGATGTGTCCCCGTTAATTCAGTAAGATAGTAGGAGACATCAAAAATAAACTCACATCAGACGTACGGTAACAGCCAAACCCATTACAACCCGTCCGAGCTGTTGGGGGCCGAGGCTAGGCTGACATAACCCAGTACATTTTAAGGGTAGATGACCAGCCTGCTTCCTCTGGTTGGCATTCGATGATAAACAAACCCTCAATCACATCTTGCCACATCTTGGAGTTTAGACTTAAGGAGGGCCGTCATTCCCACCGGGGCATTACAACCACTAGATCAATAGCCCAAGACATTATTCCAGAGTCTTGACTGATTTACCTTGTGTATTGGTTGACTTACTTGTTTTTATACTAACTTGTTAATTTATTCACTTATTTACTTCCTCATTGTTTGCATACTTGTTTAGTTAAAATTAGCTTCAGTCGGTTTTCTCTTCATTTAATACAATCGCCAAACGTTCGCTATATTCGAAGCCAAAAGAGCTAAATTTAAGTTGTTTTTACACTAGGACAGGAAGTGTTGCCGCGCAGGTGTGTTAAATCAAAAGGTGAAGGTCAGACCGTTGTTATTACTCGAGGGTTATTTTCATTGTTAGTGGAAGCCGGCGGGGACTGAGTTGTTTGGATTTTCTGTTGTTGCAGTGAGGTTGTTTTTGTTGTTACCAGCCGCGATAGCGAAGCTGGTATTGTTTTCAGTTTGTCTGTCTGTCTGTGTATCTGTTAGCACGATAACTTCTCAACCGCTCAAGATATCATCACAAAATTTTATATGTGTGTAGTAGGGATGAAAACCTCCTACGAGTTCAAAATTGGTGAAAGTAGGTCAAGGTCTGTGTGTCTGTTAGTACGATGACTTCACAACCGCTCAAGATACCATCACAAAATTTTACAGATGGGTAGTAGGGATGAGAATAACCTACGAGTTCGAAATTGGTGACGATATGTCAAGGTCAAGGACAAGGTCATATTCCGAGCAGCGCTATATATGTATCGGCTCGCGGCTGGTGTGATTCCCCCCTTCAGGGGTCTCTAGCTGTTGTTGTTGTTATTGTTGTTGTTGTTGTCTGGAGAGATGTGTTTGTTCTTGTGTTTGTAGAGGAATGGTTGTTTTTGTAGGGATGCAGTTGTTATTGTTCTTCTATCCATCACAATGCTGCATCATCTGTCAGCATCCTTGAGGCTTCATTCTCTCGGGATTTAGCATGGAAAGTTCTTATTATCTCTTACAAAATCTGCTTCCAAGAGATTAGATGTGCTAAGCCGACTTCATGCCCTTTTTTTTTTTTTTTAAATCCCTGTACAGGCGTTGATTTCATACAGAAATTTTATTCACCTCTGTGTGGAGTACAGTTCTCAAGTTTGGGGGGCTCCCCACATACAGCTCTTTTCAACAGGATGGAGTCAAAGACTTTTCGTCTCATTAACTCTCCTTCACTTACTGGTTCCAATCTACCTCTCTCTCCTCACCACAGTACTGCATCTTTATCTCTTTTATATCACTTCTTCAATGTTCACTGCTCTTCTGAACTCTTTGTTTCCACCTCTCCTCCATGATGGCTGGCGCGTGGCACCCGTCTGGCAGCACGCACACACACCCTTTTCCTTCCAACTCTTTAAAGTAAGTGTTAACCCATACCCTCAGTCCTTTATGTTTGCAACAGGTCAATTGTGGAACTGTTTCCCTATGTCTGTATTTCCTTCTGCCTACGACCATCAGTCATGTAAATGCAATGTGTCCAGGCATCTCAAAATAAACGGATTGTGAAATTTTCTCTCTTTTGTTATATTTTGTCCTTTTTACCTGTAAAAAAAGTTGCTGTTCTTGATGTTATTACTTAGGGTTGTTGTTGTTGTTGTTGCTGTTATTATTGTTATTGTTATTGTTGTTTTTCTTGTTATTGTTATTATTGTTGTTGTTAAGGTTGTTTGTTATTGTTGTTGTTAATGTAGTTGTTATGATTGTTGTTACTGTTAATATTATAGTTGTTATTGTTACTGCTGTTGTTATTGATGTTATTGTTGTTGTTATTGTTATTGTTGTCACTGTTATTGCTGTTATTGTCATTGTTTTTGTTGTCATTGTTACTGTTGTTGTCATTGTTGTTGTTACTGTTGTTGTTGCAGTTGCCCTTATGTTGCTCTTTGTATTTTTTTTTTTTCAGGGAAAGAGGAAGGGAGGGTTATTACTTCCGCTACGCAAGGTAAATGAGGGTAGGCTGTGTCAAAGAGAGAGAGAGAGAGAGAGAGAGAGAGACCCACACACATCCACACACACCACTGGAGGATAGTAAGGAAAACTGTAGTGAAGCTGCTATTCACCGAAAACTGTAGTGTTGATATTTGACAGCAGGTCGACAGATAAGAGAAGAGGGTGCTTCAAGCCGTTCTGAGATAGTTGTTTCGGTGGTTTTGAAAGGGGATTTTTTTTTTCACAGTTATTGTTGATTATGTTACTGTTGTTGCTGTTGCTGTCATGGAAGATGTAGGAGGGCTTTTGTTGTTGTTACCACTGCCAACGAAGTTGGAAGGAAGCTATGTCCTCTTTGTCTGCCTGTTTGTGTGCAGGATATCTCATGAAGTTATCAGATTTCAATGAAATTTAATGGATAGGTGGGCATTCGGTCAGGGAAGAATTGGTAACGTACTGAGGTGGATCCGGATCTGGATGGCGGAAGAAATAATAAATTTTATTGACCTGAGAGAGGTACGCACTCACTGAGACTGTGTAACAGGGCAGACTAAGACCGTAAAATTAACTGACTGTGTGAGACGGTAAAAATGTTCGTCTGATAAGAAGGAAAAATTCTGTCTATCTATCTACCTATAGTAAGACGCCTTAATTCTATAAAGGGTGGCCACAAACAAATCGCCTCTGTGTCACCTTGTCCCCTGCCATCTCGCTGCCCTCCCCTAACTAACACCCTCCTCTCTCATATACTTCATCATTCCATCCCTACATCTCATCCTAGGTCTCCCCTTCCCTCTTCTCCCCTTTCACCTCACATACACTCTTCTCGTTAGTCTCACACTCTCCATCCTCTCCACATGGCCAAGCCGCCTTAGTGTATTTACAGCAGTAAATAGTAAATTTTATTGGCGTTTTGGCGGAAGTATGCTCTCTGTGATGGGCCTCGAGTTGTTGTTGCAGTGGTGGTGGTGGTGATGGTGGTGGTGGTAGTGTGTAGGGTTCTGTTACGGCCTGGATGAGATGTCGACTGTCATTCTCCCTCGTGAGGTCTGCACTTCTATGTCTCAGGGGCACAAGATCATCAGCCCTCAGGTCTGTCTCTCTGGTGGGTATGGATAACGAAGCTACTGTGGTCGAGAGTCGCATAGATCAGCGACTCCAACAGTTTAATTGATTAGGTCAGCTAGGTCAAGGGGTCAAAGGTCAAGATCATATGAGGTCAACTTAGCTTTTCCTTGTGGGTGCGATATCTCCTTAACCCTGCAACGGATTTTGACCAAACTTTTGTCAATTATAGAGTATGAAGGGACGATGAAATGGTTAGGTCAGCAAGGTCTTTATTTACACTGTAATATCAATAAATATAAAATAAAGTAATAATAGTAATAGTACCTGGTTGGTAACCACAGCCGTTGGCGTGCTTGGTGCAAACGGACTGTAATATGAGGGTTAGTGTTAACCTTCACATTCCAGCTCCAGATGGTGAACTGTATTAGGAAGGGTGGTTTTGATCTACACAGTATAATTCCCCAGTGGATGGAGGTGATTTTTGTTTTAAAAAAAGTAGTAGTAGTACTAGTACTAGTTGTAGTATTAGTACTAGTATTAGTAGTAATAGTAGTAGTAGTAGTAATAGTAGTAGTTGTTGTTGTTGTTGTTGTTGTTGTTGGTGGTGGTGGTGGTGGTGGTGATGGTGGTGGAAGCAGTGTGTAAGGTGAGGAAGGGCTGTAGTAGTAGTAGTAGTAGCAGCAGCAGCAGCAGCAGCAGCAGCAGTAGTAGTAGTAGTAGTAGTAGTAGTAGTAGTAGTAGTAGTAATGGTAGTAGTTGTTGTTGTTGTTGTTGGTGGTGGTGGTGGTGGTGGTGTGCAAGGTGAGGAAGGACTGTACTCGTTGTAATAATAGTAGTAATAGTTGTTGTTGTTGTTGTTGGTGGTGGTGGTAGTGGTGATAATGCTGACGGTGCACAAGGTGAGGAAGGGCGGTAGTAATAATAGTAGTAGTGGTAGTTTTTGTTGTTCTTCTTTTTCATCTCCTTGGTGGCGTGGTAATGTGTGCAGGGGGAGTAGTAGTGGTAGTAGTAGTAGTAGTACGAGTAGAAGTTATTATTATTATTATTATTATTATTATTATTATTATTATTGTTATTATTATTATTATTATTATTATTATTATTGTTATCATCATCATCATCATCATTATTATTATTATTATTATTATTATTATTATTATTATTATTATCGTTATTTTTCTATAATTATTATTATTATCATTATTATTATTATTGTTATTATTTTATTTATTTATTTATTTTGCCTTCGCCCACCTACGATGGAGGAGGCATTAAGCGACTGGTCTGTCCGTTGGTCTGTGCGCTGGTCCATGAGTCCGTAACACTCTTGTAGGCACGATATTTCCTGAACCCATTGATGCATTTCCACCAAATTTGTGTCAGTGATAAAGTATGGGGCGATGATGAATTGATTAGGTCAGCTAGGTCAAGGGGTCAAAGGTCAAGATCATATGAGGTCAACTTAGCTTTTCCTTGTGGGTGCGATATCTCCTTAACCCTGCAACGGATTTTGACCAAACTTTTGTCAATTATAGAGTATGAAGGGACGATGAAATGATTAGGTCAGCAAGGTCAAGGGGTCAAAGGTCAAAGTCATGTTGATGTGGCCGTGATATTTCCTGAACACCTTGACGGATTTCGACCAGACTTTTGCCAGTGATAGAGTATGAAGGGATGATGAGCTGATTAGGTCAGCAAAGTCAAGAGGTAAAAAGTTAAAGTCATATGGGGCTGACTTAGTTTACCTTTAGTCTCATTTCAACCCACAAGGAACCCTGTCATGGAGGTTATATGGCAGGTTCGTGTGCAAGTTGACAGAGGAATACCGACCAACACTTTCCGTTGGAAGCTCGGGGCCAGAGTTCTCGGTATTTCATTATTAGTATTAGTATTAGTATTATTATAACTCGCCACACCAATGGTGAGTTATAATGTTCTTGTCATCGCTGACTGTGAAGCTGCCGGCCCGTTAGCGCCGGGATTCGAATTCTGGTGCGGACAGGTTGGGTCACTTGACTCAGGTGTCCATCTACCTTTTGTGGGTTGGCAGGTAAAATGTGTACCTAGGGTAACACCTAAGGAGAGGTAACTGTGGTGACCTGGATGATGCAGTGGCCTTGTATCCCAGGTTATTGGGTGAATACCCCACTTCAGGCTCAAAGGTCTATGTTACGGGGATGAACACCGCGGATTATCACCTCATGCCGTATATTCCCACCTTTACCTTTTACCTTTATATTCTTTTTCTTTTTTTATGAAGAAATAAATTGCTTGTATTCTCTCAATTTCCATCATACTTGGCCATCTGAGTCCCCCAGCTGGTGGCTTCATATGACTCAGTATCATCCAGCTTTCAGTGCTGGTTTCCCAGATACGTCCAAGAATCTGTAAAAATTGCCTATTTGCTGATTCTCAGAAACCGCTAGAGGTAAAGACTTGAAATTTTTGCGAGACATAGCCAAGGTTGGGGAGCAGGTTTGAAATGACTATGGGCCCATTTGGGCCAGTAGTTTCTGAGATCGTCCAGGGGTCAATGGAATGTAGTTTGGGGTCACTGAGTGCACAATTTGTAAAAACCAAGATAAAACTGAAGTACAATCACCAAACTTGGTAGGCTACATTGATAGAACTTGCCATGGTATGCATGGCTATCAAGTGTGAATGACCTTAACCCAAAACTCAAGGTCACAGCCAAGGCCAAATTTAACTTTTGCTTATTTTTTTATGGACCACTACATGAAGCCCCTTGAAATCACCGGGTCCACCGATAGGTATTGGGGAATAAATAGGATCCTGCAGTCGAACTGAGGAAGAAACTTGATGACCTTGTCATGTGGCGGATTGCTGGCTACCTCGTATGAATGCCCTTGACCCAAAACTCAAGGTCACAGCCAAGGTCATAATTCAGTTGTCATGTGGCGAGTTACTGAAGTTGCTAATGACAAATTCCGTTTTCTAGTTATTATTATTACTGCCACATGTAAGCAAAGAAAGGAAAACAAAATTGAATGGCCAACTGTAACACGTAATTGAACATCTTATATCAGGCCAGCATAGAAGAGGTGAGATGATACAGAGGGTTGGTGCATCAACTTGGTTGACGACCTTGCCTGTCATGGCAAAAGGCTCCAACTTCAAGAAACAAGAATTTATAGATCCCATAGTCTTGAGATCTGAGTAACCAGTAGAAAACTTCCGACAGTGATGTGCTTGTGGAACTGTCCTTCATGCAAATCATCCAGTGGGTTGCAAGAAAGGAGGCTATAAATTCGGCATGATGAAGTACGAAGATACTCCAGGAACTTTGTCATGATGTCACCACTGAGCCAGCTTTGCTTCCTTTAGACGACGAGCACTTCATCTGCAGAACATCAAAGACATCAAATGATGCTTTACTGGATACCAGTGCTCAAGGTTTCTGGACAAGTGAGTAGAAAACTTCCTTAGACATCGGAATTTTTTATGGTAGTATGTCACTGGAAACTGTCTCTCGAGACTGCACACCACAGGAATGAACAGAAAACAAACAAACAAACAAACAAACAGAAACTATCAAGAAAGAATCCAACATACAGACCATGATCGATTCGCATCCTTTGTGTTCACATCAGGTGGGATGGGTCCAGAGATGGGGAGATTCTGCTCGAGACTGGTAGAGGTCCTGTCTGAGAAGAAGCATCATCCACGGTGTTCTGTAATCGTCTGGATGAAATGTTGATCGTCATTCTCCCTCGTGAGATCTAGACTCTTTATGTTTCAGGGGAACAAGGTCATCAGCCTTCAAGCCTATCTCTCTGGCTGGTATGGTTGTCGAGAGTTGCACTGACGAAAAGCTTCAATAGATAAATGTTCTGAATTAAAACTGTACCACACGGGCACGACGATTGCAACCGTCTTCTTTCAAAGTCATGATCTTCAGTCAAGTAATTTTAGCAAAGTATGCAGCAGAGATAGGCATCTGCTTATATTATACGACAAATAGTGTAGAGGAAATACTGTATATTATACCTATTTTCGGGTATTTAAAGAAGCTGTCAGTTTTTCTGTGGCAGCCTACAACAGAAAGGGCGCGTTGAGTACTGACGGTCTCGCATACGGGACGCAAATTTTCTTCCAGGTGTAATTGGTCATCCTGTCAATTTGGCAACGTCTGATCGAGAGCCTTGAGAAAAGACTCGGCAACCATCGCACCTTCGTCATCCCCCCCCAGACAAAAGGGGGTATTATGGTAGGTTAACGTTAGGTTAGGCCTACTTTGGTTATTAATAGGTTAGATTAATGTCAAAACACGGCTTTTCTGATGATTTTATTGTTTGACTAGCTGAAATGTTCCTTCTATTCCTGAGCTAAGGCGTGACGTTGCCGAATTCTATCTTGCTGAACTTGCTCTGACACTTTCCATGTGACTGGATGAGTAAGTGTGCCCAAAGAAAAAAAAAAACACACACACACGTACAGGATGAGTCAGTGCAGCAAACATTCATTTCTATAGGAAGGCTAAAGATCCAGCCTAACCTAAACTATCCTAACCTACCTTATCCTATGTGGGGGACTTTGACCCCACAACTCCCCTAATTTAACACTAGGATTGCCACACGCTAACCTTATAGTCCCCGAATACCTATCAGGCCAAATTCCAGTCTAATTCCTAATTTACAAAACCTAATCTAATACATCATAGCCCAACCAAATCTAACCAAACATACTCTATCCTAACCTAACCTAACATATCCAGTTCAATCAGCTGAATTTACCCAAACGTAACATATTACCAGAAAATTTGATATTACGCCAACGGTTAGACTTTATTTTAGAGTTTGGCAGCAAATTTTGCTCTTGGTGGTGACTTCATCGAGGTGGCAGTACGTGTGATATAAACATGTCTTTACGTATTTCACAGGTTAAAAAAAAAAATGTATCTTTGGTAATCAATGAAGCATAACAAGTACCCTGTGAAAGACTCTTATCTATGGAAAACAAGGAAAGGACGTGTCCGTGTGGCAACGAAATAAATGTTTATGTTAGCGCTGAAAAATTGTTAGCAAAATATAATACAAATAGTAAACCGACTATAGTAGTACAGGTATATGTTTGATAACCAGTCACTGGGGTGTCTGGGGACAACGAACAATATTATATAGGCTAGTGTTAACTTTCACAGTATGACTCCAAATGGCGAATTATATTAGGAATGATGGTGATGATGTTCACAATACGATTTCCAAACGGATGGAGGCGACTGTATATAAGATTTAAGTAGTAGTAGTAGTAGTAGTGGTTACGAGCGAGCGAGCGAGTTTACGTTCTGCTGAGAAATGAGCTGCCCATCACGACCCGACCCGACCGCGATGGTTTTCAGAGGCTAATAACTCTTCTCCTATGTGAGACAGAGAAGAGATTCTTTCAGTAAGTGGTAGATACATTCAATAAATTTTGTCTTTAGCTATATATTCACCTATGGGACCAAAGAAGTCCCCTTGGTATCCCAGCTTTCCAAGGGAATGTACCGAGGGCTTCAATTGACATGACCCAATATGAAATCGAATTAATAAAGATTTCCTGTTGCAACACTACGTTTTCTGGCATGAATTCTAACAATTAAATATCGGATATTTCACACAGTGGAAGTGTTAAGGAGGCTGCAAGAACTAAGTGGTTCGATTTTTAGACCAATCAGTCTCAGGGCAAGGTGAAATTTCCTAGAGCGTATTTGTGATCTAAGAATATAACTATAATCGTTTTGGCTCTATTTGGTTCAAACTTCGTGGAAGGGTTCAGGATCACGTAAGAAGTTGACGCAATTTTTTTTTTAGAATAACAGGTCAAAGGTGAAGGTCACAGTGCAGGATCAACAGCGTAAATGTTTTTTAATCTTTTTGCACGAAAAAGATGGAATAGATTAGAATATGGCAAGGATTAAGTTATTCCCTCCCATCCATCCATTGCCAGACGCCATGTATCCCAAACGGGGTGGTCAAGCGCTTAGAGTTAATTGTTTTACAGGGAGGGGCACTAATCCTCCACCAACCCCACTTGACACGTTATTCGATTTTGATAATAAGCCAAAGGTCAAGGTCACTGGCCAAGGTCAACTCAAGCAATTTTGATCTGATTTGGACCAAACATGATGGAAGTGTTAAGGATCAGGCAAGAATAAGTTGTTTTTGATAACAGTCGGTTAAGGGTCAAGGTCACAGGACAGCGTCCAATGGTCGGACTTTAGACTAGGTATTGAACACATTTCTTGCACCCTCTGAGTGCTATGTTGTTGTTGTTCACAATGTTGCTATATTTTGTGAGAGACTACTTATTGGTGGGGAGAGAGGATGGGAAGAATATGGTTGTGTTGTGGATAGCTTTGTGTTTTGGAGAAGGTACTGTACGTTGCAGTTATCATAACTTACGCAAAGGGCGGCGGGACTGCAATTAGTGCATTTCGGTTTATAGGCTTGCCTGTATTATCACTCGAATTCCTCAGGAAGAATATGTATATATATATATATATATATATATATATAAAACTTTGACAGACGAAACTAGGCTATAATCTAATCACCATTTAGGTACCCTTTCATGGTCATAATGTAATTCTGCGTATATTTTTCATTTTTGCTCTAATTACTTAATTACTCATAATGTTGGCAAGAGTATAGCGTGAGAATACTGTAGTTTTTTGTGTGTGTTGCTCTGATGAACAGGATATTATATAATGGAAGGCTGGGGGTGCTTTTTGTCTTTGTTCTTATACCAGAGGCCAGAGGAGGCGGATTTTACTGAAATAATATTCGAGCAAAACTACAATATTTTTAATGAGTGCTTCCTTTGGCGTTCTGATATGCGTTATTATGAACACACACACACACACACACACACACACACACATACAGAGAGAGAGAGAGAGAGAGAGAGAGAGAGAGAGAACACGATAACAAATCTCTTTAAATATACGAGTGTCCGTATGCCTATCTGTCTATCTGTATCTATATATCAATCATTCAGTCAACAATCTCACAGTCTATCTGTCAGTCTGTCAATCAGTCTGTTTATCTATCTATCTATGTATGTCTATGTTGCTAACTGTCTATTTATCTAATATCTATCTATCTATCTGCATCTATATCTATCTGTCTGTCTGTCTATCTATCTATTATATATATATATCATCATCATCATCATCATCCGGACCTCCTTTCCCACCCTATATATATATATATATATATATATATATATATATATATATATATAGCCTATATTTATAAACTAAAAAATCGGAGAGCAGAAAGTTAGTTTTGAAGCGGTATGAGTGTCTGTTAACAAGCCCGGTAAGAGACGCAATCCCACTGGTGCTGCCAATTTGTGCTATTAGAGCCGATACCAGCAGGGTCTGGAGGGATGTACACACTTCTTCGCCCTCCCCCACTCCCTCACCACCACCCCTCCCCTCTCAGTTTTCCCCCTCCACATTGTTGACCTGATTTCTCTATGCCGTAAAGTTCTGCCCCCACTCACCCTACCACCCCGATACCACTACCAACCCCATACCACTACCAACCCCATACCACTACCACCACATACCACCACCAGGTGTGCGGAACCTATGTCGCGAGGACTTCACGTCAAGGGCCCGGTGACGCGTCCCCAGGTGTACAGGTGACGTAGGATCAGTGCGACACTCGTTCACCCTTACACCCAGTTGTTCGTTCCGCTCTGGTGTACGAACCACCAAGTCCTTAAGATTCACTGGGCCACGGGTTCAGTTAAGTTAGAGTAAGTTCCGTTTAGTTGGGTTAGGCTAGGTGTGATTAGATCAAGTTAAGGTTATAAAAACTATATCTACAGTAACTTCTCTATTGTAGATGGAAAAATCTCTCTCCTATGCTGAGTAAAATCATAGGAAGGTAGCAAGAATGAAATATACATTATGGTGTTGAAGTGGATTATAGTTCACTTCCCTGCCACATAAGTAGTGCAATCTTACCACTTCATTTACCACTACCAGTCTGGTTAGCTGAGGGATATAAAGCCGGACGATGCAATACATACATACACAACACATACATACATACATACATACATGCATACATACTTGTTTCCCGTAGTATATTCTGAACACCTGGGGTAATTAGTTGGCCGCTACATACATACATTCACACATACGTACTTAGCTATATTAACCTTCATTGCTATTTCAGTGCATACATGTTGACCTACTTTTTATTCTTTGTAACTCGACTTTCTCTTTGTGTCTCTTGGCTCATTCGTGTCAAACATTTAGCTAGAGTTTTTTAGGTTTACTCTTACATCAGCGTATGCTCCTTATTTCATTTATATTTATTTTACTTATTCTTTATTTTCTTTTAATAACGGTCCTTTATCTTTACCCGTCATTATCACTAGTTTATTATTTATGTTTACCTATCGTGTTGTATTAATTTTTACTGGGATGTGGTCGTTTGCCTTTGTCACTTAATTTTTTTTGCAAAGAATATTTAATTGACTTTCTGCTGTTCAGCCTCTTTCCCCTTTTCCTTTCATTTATTGAGAAGAATAGACATTGTTCATCAGGCAAATGAACATTTCTGCCGGTATTGCAGGGTTGAGTAGAGTGAAGTTAATGTGTCAGAGAGAGAGAGAGAGAGAGAGAGAGAGAGAGAGAGAGAGAGAGAGAGAGAGAGAGAGAGAGAGAGACTTGATTACCCAGAAAAGGTGCTGTAGTGCTGTATTGGGAGGCACGTTATTGAACCTTATAGTACGACGACATTTTTGCTGTTTGTTTGTGGCAGGTGGGAGCGTACGCCATCCACTCATTCGATGTAGTGCTGCCATCAGATGACTCTACCCAGAATGACAAGCCAAATGCTTTATTGTAACCCAGGAAACCAGTTACTAGGCTGGATGGCAACTATTTAGCCGGGTGACACCTGGTGGTCTATTGGGTTAAGGCGATGCTGGATAGGGTCCACAAGGGTTTACATCTGAGGGAAGGTTGGTGTTTATTTGCTCACATAATGCCACTCATGGGCGAGAGAGACTGGTCACCCTCTCCCGTAGGCTCTTGATTAGAAAAAAAAAGAAAAAAGGACTGAATGATGGATTTTTTTGGTTTGCTTCCTAAAGACAATTTTATACAGCATAGGAAAAACTTCCGGCAGTAAAGGCGTTATACAAGTGCCTCTGTGTACAGCTGTGGATATATGTGCTGACTGACTTCACTGCCATGAATAACAAGACAGTGAATAATGAATTTCGAAACCCAGTGACTCCATCTTCGGATGCCAACATCTTTTTCAGAATATTGTAGCAGATTCACTTTGCTCGAGTCAAAAGTATGGCGATATTACTGTGCACAACTGTGTATAGCTGTAGAGTCTTCACACAGTTATTGATATCTAAATGACGTGAGGTGCTGGAGAGGGACACATTCTTGCGGTGGCACCAATATAACTGGACGGGTGAGTTACCCAGTTATGCAAATGTCCCTCAACTCCCTCCCTATCCCCCAGACAGCAGCATTCTGTAGCACACTGGGTTCACATTCATATGAACTTGGGGCTACAGCTACTGCTGCTAACTAACAAGACAATGACTTATGGTCGTCAGTTTGGGAGGCTTTCTAAAATGCATTTACTCTAACCTAACAAAGATCCCTAACTCCTGTTAGCTCAGTTGATGGTAGAGTGTAGTTAATCTGAATGGTTGATTTGTCTAGTAACCTCGGACACCCATTCCTACCTCATAACAAGGACTAATGTAATACCACGCAACCATTACTTAATATTAAAGCTGTGGGAGTGGAACAGTTCAGTCAAATGAAAATAAACCGACTATAGCAACTTTCCTTACCAGTTTGTGTCTATGAAAGGGTCGTGAATATCATCTTCCACGTCATTTGTTAAACGTGAATCAATATTAAAAAGACAGGAGTAACATACAAGAGAAAATCAGAGGTTAATACGCAAATTATATCGCTAAGGACCCGAGCAATAAAATGTGTATTTGTAAATATCGTATTAATATATTTTTTTTTTTTTCTGATCTGGGAATGACCTTGGAGAGGAAAAAAGGTCGGAGTAATGATGATGATGATGTTGATGATAAGGATCTTTCTGCAATTGTTTATGCCTATTGACATTTTGAATTTTCTCATTTATTTCTCTGTAGAGGGATTTTTCAAGAAGGGGTTCTGTATCGGTCATTTTCATCTGCATCATTTTTTTTTTCTCTTACTTCTTTTCCTCCCCCTACTGCATTTCCTTCTCTTAATTTATCTCTTATCTTTCCTCTCCTATTTATTTTTTCTTGTTTACTTCCTCCTCCTCCTCTTCGTCGTCCTCCTCCACCTCTTCCGCTTTATCCTAATCCTTATCTCTCGCGTACCTCTCATCTTCCTCCTCTTCTTCCTCCTCGTTCTCCTAGCAAATTTTTCTCCCTTTCCTAATCTCTCTCCTACCCTTCCTCCTCCTCCTCCTCTTCTTTTTCCTCCTCCTCCATCTCCTTCTCCTCCTTCTGTTTTTTCTCCTTCTCCTTCTCCTTCTCCGTCTCCTTCTCCTCCTCCCCCTCCTCCTCCTACTCCTACTCCTCTTCCTCCTGTTAATCCTAATCCACTTTTTCCTCCTACTCCCTCTTCTCCTCCTCCCCTCTCTCCTCCCTCTTCTTCTTCTTTTCTTCTCCTCCTCCTCCTCCTCTTCTTCTTCTTCTTCTTCCGTTCTGTGAGGTGTGGGGAAGAGGGTAGTAGCAAGGACAGCATCACCCTACAAATCAGCCAGGTGTGTGTGTGTGTGTGTGTGTGTGTGTGTGTGTGTGTGTGTGTGTGTGTGTGTGTGTGTGTGTGTGTGTGTATGTGTGGCTTAGGTAGCGTGGAGGGAGAGGCTCAGCTCAGGCTTATGCGGCGTATGTATGCTTTTGCGTGTGCGTGTGTGCGTGTATGTGTGCTCTCGTGTATGTGTTCATGTGCGTTTTGTTGCGTGAGTGGTGTGTGTGTGTGTGTGTGTGTGTGTGTGTGTTTGTTTGTTTTATTTCCGTGTTCTGTATCACATCTGGTATACCCACGTTGTTCTAGCGTATATGGCACCTGGTAATCTCAACAATATTATCGTAAATGGTATACCCGTTCTGAGCATCGCAAGTGGTGTATTTTAATATACGTGGTATTATTGTGCTCTATGTATTACCCTGTATTCGCAATGTATAACTCAGCTTTATTTCTGTGCTGTATTTTGTATCGTGGTTCTCAGTTATGTATCGTCACTTGGTCTGTTGTTTTTGTAATAAGGCAGGGTGGTGTGGTGTGGTATGGTGTGGTGTGGTGTATTTGGTGTATTTTCTTGTGGTGTGGTGTGATGTGGTTGTACAAAGGGGAGGGGGGATACAAGGAGGTGTGCTACAATGCTCTGAAGGGAGGGGTGTAAGGCAGTGTGTAGGCAAACATCCCGTACCAGCACTGAGGGAAACAATATATGTGACAGCCCTACTATCGCTGACGGTGTAGTGATGTGTAGTGTAATGTTGTGCAGTGTGGTGTAGTGCAGTGTAGTGTAGTGCTGTGTAGTGAAGTGTAATGTTATGTAGTGTAGTGTGGTGCAGTGTGGTGTTGTGTAATGAAGTGTAATGTAGTTTAACGTAATGAGGTGTAATGTATGAAGTGTAGTGTACTGTAGTTTAATGTAGTGTAGTATCGTGTAATGTAGTTTGGTTTAGCGTATTGTAGTATAGTGCAGTGTGGTGTTGCTTAGAGTGAGATGGTGTGGTTCTGTGTACCATAGTGTAGTAATGTAGTGTAGTGTAGTGTTGTGTAGTCGTGTAACAAGGTCAATAGTGAAATAAGGTTCAGTGTAGAGCAGTGAAGTATTGTGTAGAGTAGTGTGATATATTGCTATAAGATGTACTATAGTGGTATAAGGCAGAGGAATAGGGCAGTGTGTAGGAAGGCATCCGGTACCAGCCCTAACCATACTAAGGGAATGGATATATGTGACACCCCTAGTACCAATGACAGCAAGGGTGGCAGAGAGAGAGAGAGAGAGAGAGAGAGAGTAAAAGAAAAATACTCTGAAAGCGTATGCTGGAGGAAGAGAGTAAGACAAGCTTATGTGTATGTGTGTTGACGGCGTTGCTTGTGGTAGGTAGTACACAACACACACACACACACACACACACACACACACACACACACACACACACACACACACTTCCCCTTGAGACTGGGTTCAGTAGAATGAGACTACGTTAAGTGAGTCACCGGCTGGAGGTTCAATTTACGCTGGCTTCTTCTACCGCTGAGATTATCCTCTTCAGTCCGATGTCTGATTTTCTTTATTTCTTTCGTGTGTGTGTGTGTGTGTGTGTGTGTGTGTGTGTGTGTGTGTGTGTTTTATTTCCGTGTTCTGTATTACATCTAGTATACCCACGTTGTTCTCACGTATATGGCACCTGGTATTTCTCAACAGTATTATTGTCTTAAATGGTATACCCGTTCTGTGCACTGCAAGTGGTGTTTTTACTAATATATGTGGTATTATTGTGCTTTATGCATTAACCTGTATTTTTAATGTATAACTAAACTTTATTTCTGTGCTGTATATTGTATCGTAATTCTGTTATGTATCGTCACTTGGTCTTATGTTTTTGGTATAAGAAGTGAAGTGAAGGCAGGAGCATAAGGCAGAGTGGTGTGGTGTGGTATGGTGTATTTTCTTGTGGTGTGGTGGTGTGTGGAAAGGTGTGGTGTGGTGTATTTTAATGTGGTATAGTGCTGTGTGATGTGATGTGGTGGTACGGGGAGGGGGGGGATACAAGGAGGTGTGCTACAATGCTCTGAAGGGAGGGGTGTAAGGCAGTGTGTAGGCAAGCATCCCGTACCAGCACTAAGGGAAACAGTATATGTGACAGCCCTACTATCGCTGACGGTGTAGTGAAGTGTTCTGTAGTGTAGGGTAATTCTGTGTAGTGTAGTGGAGTGTAGTGTGGTGTTGTGAAGTGTAATGTTATCTAGTGTAGTTTGGTAGTGTAGTGTGGTGTAGTGAAGTGTAATGTTATCTAGTGTAGTTTGGTGTAGGTGTGGTGTAGTGTAATTAAGTGTAATGTAGTTTAATGTTAAGAGGTGTAATGTGTGTAGTGTAGCGTACTGTAGTTTAATGTAGCGTAGCATCGTGTAATGTAGTGTGGTGTAGTGTATTGTAGTGTAGTATAACGCTGTGTAGTGTTGCTTAAGAGTGAGATGGTGTGGTTCTGCGTACCATTGTGTAGTAATGTAGTGTAGTGTAGTGTTGTGTAGTCGTGTAACAAGGTCAATAGTGAAATAAGGTTCAGTGTAGAGCAGTGAAGTATTGTGTAGAGTAGTGTGATATAGTGCTATAAGATGTACTATAGTGGTATAAGGCAGAGGAATAGAACAGTGTGTAGGAAGGCATCCGGTACCAGCCCTAACCATACTAAGGGAATGGATATATGTGACACCCCTAGTACCAATGACAGCAAGGGTGGCAGAGAGAGAGAGAAAGAGAGAGAGAGAGAGAGAGAGAGAGAGAGAGAGAGAGAGAGAGAGAGAGAGAGAGTAAAAGAAAAATACTTTGAGTGTGTACGCCAGAGGGAGAGAGTGAGTGAGACAAGCGTATATGTGTGTCTTGACGGTGTTGCTGGTGGTAGGTAGTATACACACACACACACACACACACACACACACACACACACACACACACACACTGCCCCTTGAGACTGGGTTCAGGAGAATGAGACTACGTTAAGTGAGTCACGGGCTGGAGGTTCAATTTACGCTGGCTGGTTCTACCCCTGAGATTAGCCCCTTCAGTCCGATGGTGTATTATCTTTAATTCTGTGTGTGTGTGTGTGTGTGTGTGTGTGTGTGTGTGTGTGTGTGTGTGTGTGTGTGTGTGTGAGAGAGAGAGAGAGAGAGAGAGAGAGAGAGAGAGAGAGAGAGTGCGTTAATGTTATCTCATATTTTATTTAGCTTTTGACAAACTTTCTTTTCTCTTCCCTTCTTTATTCTCTCTCTCTCTCTCTCTCTCTCTCTCTCTCTACACCTAAGACAGTCAATCCAAATTTCTGCGCCAGTCAGCTGAGTCGCTGGGGATGGGTATAAAGTGTCGAGAGAGAGAGAGAGAGAGAGAGAGAGAGAGAGAGAGAGAGAGAGAGAGAGAGAGAGATGTTATAACCCCAGCGAGATGGTCTGGCCTCAGTAATACTAGAAAAACTTATTCAATAGTCACAAGGGAGCGGAAGAAACATAGTACAGAAACAGCCTCTCTCTCTCTCTCTCTCTCTTCTACATTCTCGTGGTATAAGCCGTACAGGAAAACAAGGCGAATCTTCGTTGTACAAGGCTGGCTGTAAGGAGACATGCCGTGGACGAAAGAATGTCATGCCAACAAGAGAAGTGTTTATTATGAAACTTTCAATGACAATGTTAACCTGTTCCCTAATACACGTATAACGCAATTTTTTCTGTATTAATGCCATCTCCTGCGATTTTATTCAGCTCAGGGAAGATTTTCCGAATTGGAGTGCATTTACCTCTTCCAGTGCTTTTATGAGTTGAATGAAATCAGTTGGTTGTAGCTTGAGTAACATGAAAAAGATGTCTTCAGGCTGAGAGGGTTAATATATGGCAATTAACCTAGTCTGCTTGTTTTTTGTGCATGTAATGTGTGAGTTATCAATGTAGTTACCATCAGCCTTGAAAAGAATTATTACAGAAGAAGTGAGGCCAAAAACCCAGTACAGAGGCTGGTGTTATATACCCCTCTTAGTTGGGGGATTCAGTCACAATTACACAGCTATGTTCTGGTGTGGTGTTAATATGTGGTGCATAGTACGTGGGATATTAATGTTTGGGTGTGGTGGTAAGTGGAAGTCCCTCACCTCATAATACCACCTCCCTCCTCACAGCGGGAGAGACTACTGCTTATATGTATCTCTTCTACACATCTTCAGCTTAACCATTTTCCCAGGGGTTGATGTTCAGTACCCGTGCAGAGTGCCAAGGAAAGACTAGCTATTGGCGGGGGGACGGTTTAATTCTGGTGCCGTCTTTTATTTCATTCTTGCCACCTCCAAACGATCTCATTCAGATTAACGGAGACTTCGAAGCTGAATAAAATCGTCTGGAGACAGCAAAAATAAAGCAATAAACTTAAGACCTGGAGTTGGAGGGGTTAAGGGGTCCGGTCTCCATACTTATCCACAGATGATACAGCATTGGTCGGGCACTCGGAAAATAAAACTCAGCTGCTCGTATTTGAGTTGGGAGAATTTGTGAGAGGAGGAAGCTGAGAGTGGATGTGAGAGAGAGAGAGAGAAAAATGCAAGATGAGATGAGACGCAGTAAAGAAAAACGGCATAACTATATAAAAGTTATCATAAATGGGGAAGATTTAGTCGAGGTGAACTGATTTAGCTCTCTGGGGGTGAATGTAACAGCTCATTCTCTTTAAAAGGGACGGATATTTATGTTCTTTTTCAGCCAGTTTCTCGTAACTTAATGGCAGAATAAGGCAATACCACCGCTCTGCATTCTTTTCATAATGTTTTTTCGTGACTTATGCCATAATTAGCGTGAATCGTTTGTTACAGTTCATTCGTTAAACTGGAGAGATGACAAATTACATCTAGTTATGGTTAACAGAGGATAATAGCAAAGGGAACTTTGTGGCCTGAATTATGATATAATCCTGTGTGTGTGTGTGTGTGTGTGTGTGTGTGTGTGTGTGTGTGTGTGTGTGTGTGTGTGTGTGTAGTACTGGAAGAACATGAAGAAAGATTGTGATGAAAGTTGGTTGAAATTTTCTGAAGAGATGTTTTGACTCCTAATAGTTGTCCCATTGGTGGTACATATGGCATACGTGAAAACATACAGCTGGGCATTTCCATGGAGTTTCATGCATCTCTGCAGAGAGAGAGAGAGAGAGAGAGAGAGAGGGGGGGGGTACATCTACAGTCCAATGTCTTACTTCATTGACGCTACGAACAGACGATTAATTCTGCAGAAAATAGTGGAAGCTGTGGTGGTAGTGATAGCTGTGATGATGGTGGTGGAGGTACCTGTGGTGATGGTGGTGGCTGTGGTGGTAGCCGTGATGATGGTTGTGGTGGTAGCTGTGGTGGTGGTAGGTGTGATGGTGGTGGTGGTAGCTGTGATGACGGTGGTGGTGGTGGTGGTGGCTGCAGCTGTGGTGGTGGTGGTGGTGGAAACCGTGATGATGATGGTGATGGTGGTGGTGGTTTTAGCATTGATGATGATGATGGTGGTAGTGGTAGCTGTGATGATTATGGTGGTGGTAGCTGTGGTAGTGGTAGTAACTGTGATGATGGTAGTGGTTGTGGTAGCTGTGGTGATGCTGGTGGTGGTTGTGGTAGCTATGATGATGCTGATGGTGGTAGCTGTGATGATGATGATGATGGTGGTTGTGGTAGTTGTTGTGATGCTGGTGGTGGTTGTGACAGCTGTGGTGATGCTGGTGATGGTAGCTGTGATGATGATGATGATGGTAGTGGTGGTAGCCGTGGTGATGCTGGTGGTGGCTGTGGTGATGCTGCTGATGGTAGCTGTGATGATGGTGGTTGTGGTAGCTGTGGTAGTGGTACTGATAGCTGTTCAGAAACGACTGTCATTTGGGTAAGTTATCTGCTGCCCGCAAAGCAATTCTCTCAAAGCAAAACGTGGTTCAGAAGGGGCTCTTATTTCGATAAGTGCTTAGCGGCCCGGTAAGGCCGCGAGGAGCTTGCTCAAGTCATAAGAGAGAAAGGGCAAAAGTTATTTAGGTCACTGAGGGGTGTGTGGAGAACAACATTAGTGTGTGTTCAGGCGAGGATGGATATATATGAAGGTATAGAGGTGTCTGTACTCTACGAGTGTGAAGCGTGGATCCTGTGTGCTGGGGACCGTAAAAGAGAGGCTGTGGAAGTGAAGTGTAAAGTCTTGTTATATGGTGTGAGATATGTTTGGCAGAAAGAAGTGAAACGTAAAGAGTGAAATATGGAAACAGACGTAGAGTGAAATAAAGGCCCATACCAGGGTGTTTTAAAGTGGTATGGCCATATGGAGAGAATGCGTCACGAGAGATTAATAAAGGAGATGTACAGGTCTGAAAAACACGGAGAGGGAGAAAAAGAGGGGCCTGAGAAACTGCATGTGAATAAATGTGGTAACTTTCTCTTGCATTCCCCTTTTCCCGCCGGAACTAGGAAAGGCGAGAGTGTGTTTTGTTTCACTGTTATTTATCCGTTTGTGAGCATAAACAACAGTGTCCTTTCTGAGTCAGCCTGCATGCAAGAGATGACGCCACACACCTTCACATGTCACCTCCAGGACACTAATACCACCATCCACATTGAATACATAAGGACTCTCTCACTGTGGACCGGTTTGATGGTACTGGAGGAACTTTTCAGTAGGTCCTGAAGAAGATCTGTTTAAGACTGTTGACGAAAATAAACTCCCCATGTTGTTCCTTGCGCCAGCGTGTGACCAGTCTTGCAATCCGATATCTGAAATATCGGTCCAACGCTACCAACTGACCATCACTTCGTATTCCTACCTTCACATAAACCTGATATAGTTAAGCTTGTCCTTATTAAAGGCACATAAATTATATACGCTATACAGCCCACTTGTATCATTATACTCGTAGATGCATATTGTACTGTATGTAGTCATGGCTGTGAATTATATCTACATAGTTATATACATACACATTCACTGTATGCTACGCTAACTGTTGAGGGGTGAAATTTTTAATTAGCGTTCATCATTCAGCCAGAATGGTTTTACATTATCTATATACCAGTAAAGTGAGCTCTGTGAGCATGTGACGAGCGGGCGAGCGTTTGTACATACGCCTATCATCATAATTTCATCTTGGTGTAAACTTTCAACATTTCTGGTGAGGTAGTTGAACAATAACAGAAGAATAAACGAGCTATAATATTTACTTTTTCACTTTTTATTTTCCTCTCTCTCTCTCACACACACACACACACACACACACACACACACACACACACACACGTGTGCGCGCAATCAACATATGAAAGTGAAAAACGACTCATACCTCGCATGTCACTTTCATTGTGCTTTAAATCGATTTCAAGCCCTCGGTACATTCCCTTGGAAAGTTGGGATTTCAAGGTGTTTCTTTGGCCTCATGAGTAAATACATAACTAAAAACAAAATTTACTGAATGTATCTAGAAGAAAAGTTATTAGCCTCTGAAAACCATCGCGGTCGGGCCGTTTCGTGTCGGGCAGGGCCGGGTGGTGAAGGGCAGCTCATTTCTCAGCGGAACGTAAACATCGTTTCGCTACGCATGCTAGCTTCGCTCGGAATAATCGTTTAGCGGTATCCAGAATAAATTGTTGCCGAGTGAAGGGAATAGCCTATAGAGATACGGGAGAAGAAGAAGAAGAAGATGATGATGATGAAGACTGCTCAGGAGTCACTAAGATACGGTAAGTTTTGCCGAGTTCCATTCTTCCCCTGGAATACGACCAACAGTAGATGATTTGCATTCGGTTCGTTAGCTGTTTACTAACGTGTGAAAAGAGGCTGAGGACAAAAAATGTCTAAGAGTCTGACCGGCTCATGGATTAAACTCGGGTTCTTTTAGTTCCAAGCAGGACGCGCTAACCAGTGCACTGCCGGCTAATCCCCCCCCCCTCCTTAAATAAAAAAATAAAACAGCTGAATATTTGTAGAGGAGATCAGTGCTACGTTTTCCGGGTGACTTTTGCGTCTGTGACTCACATGGCTGGTGGAGACATTTTTATGACCTCTAGGTTAATATTCCTGGGGATATGGAACTATTCCCAGTGTGTCGTAAAATACCACATTAAAGGGACTGGAGCAGGGTCTAGAGCTCTCTCCCCTCCTCTATGTATTGGTGTGGCAGAGTGGCTTCCCCACCATAAAGAGCACCTGGTGCAAGCAGCTTCATAGCTCCTGTGACACAGGAGAGATTAGGGAGATTTACGCCCGAAGAAGATTATAGTCATAAAGTAGACTAATCTCCCCACCAAAGGTACAGTATGTATAGATATATAGGAAGCAGGCTAATCATGATGATAATGATGGTAATGATGATGAAGATAATGATGAAGATGATGGTAATGATGATGATGATGATGATGGTAATGATGATGACGATGATGATAATGATGATGATGATGATACTGATGATGATGATAATGATGACCTACGTGAGTTCTCTATCCTATAAAACACAAGCAACTCAGGCGTGCAAGCAAATCTTAATTAGACAAAAAATGACAAAATGTTGGTTGTGTACAGTTTCATGACACCTCGAGATGAGAGAGAGAGAGAGAGAGAGAGAGAGAGAGAGAGAGAGAGAGAGAGGGTATAAAGTTAAAAATGGGAGGAAATGCACTAAAGAAAGAGAATAAAGACTTACGAGGAAGAGTGTGAGGAAGGAGTACGAGGGGAGGGAGTGAGGGAGGGGGGGGAGGGATGAGAAGTTAAGAAGGATAGCGTAAAATCCTTAGGGAGTGGGGAGAGGTAAGGAAGGAAGGATGGAAGGAGGGAAGGAAGGAAGGAAGGCAACAAAGAATGGAAGGAGGGAGATGAGGAGAGAAAAAGAGAGGGATGAGCTAGAGTAGAGAGGGGTGAGTATTTGGGTGCAAAAGATATATTACAACTATATTTTCTTTTTTCAAACCAACTTAATAGGCAAATATGGTGAACATATTTGATAAGAGTAGAGAAACTTAAGCTAAATATGGCGGCAAATCTAAAAGGTCACTGAGGAGGTTTAGAAGATTAAATTTGTATACATTATCTCCATGAACTAGGAAGTCTGGATCACCCTGCAAGAGAGAGAGAGAGAGAGAGAGAGAGAGAGAGAGAGAGAGAGAGAGAGAGAGAGAGAGAGAGAGAGAGAGAGAAGTAACAACAAAACATGAGAAACATTGAGGACAGAAATAAGGGAGAGAAACAAGAGGCAAGAAAGAAAAAAAATGGACCAAAATAATTCACCCAAATATATATTAAACCAAACCAGTTCCAGCAATTTACATTTTCCTTCCCGCTCTTTGGAATAAAATAAAAGAATAAACAAAATATAATATGAGAGAAGAGTGTTTTATCTCCCGGCACAAACATTAACCCCCCCCCTCCCTTCCGTCCGCCATCTTATTTTCCGTTACTCGAGGGTTGAGTTCCGCGGGGGTTTAAACTGAGGGCGGTTAATTAACGGTCACTTTTGAAGGAGAGGGAAAGGGGGGGGGGTACTGGTTTAAATGCATGTTAGTTTGTTTTGATATTATGAATGTGCTGTTGGCATTGTTTTTAATTAGTTGTGGTAGTAATTGTGGTAGTGGTGGTGGTTGTACTGGAAAGGGTGATGGTAATGGTTGTGGTAGCGGTAGACTAGCGTTAGAAATAGTCGTAGCAGTAGTGGTTATCATCAATATCATCATCATCATCATCATCATCATCATCATCAGTATTGTATGGAGAGAATGGAGAATGAGAGATTGACATGGAGAGTATGTGTGAGTGAAGTGGAGAGTTGGAACGGAAAAGGGGTAGACGAGGATGAGATAGAGGAGTGGAGTACCGAAATTTACCAGTAAAGGGGATGCGAGCTGGAGAGAGGGCAGTCTGATGGCGGGGGACAGAACGACATGGAGGTGCTTTGTTTATAGCCACCCTTTCCGGGGTTAAGATGTCTGGTTATAGATCGAGTTTCGTTATTATTATTATTATTATTATTATTATTACCAATAGTAGTAGTAGTAGCAGTAACAGCACAATGCCTTCAAGCCAGTTCATCAGTATACGGAAATATACTACATCAAAATACTATCCACTGAAAACAGTAAAAATAAGCAGCCGGCAGCCACTCAATCCAGCGTTCCTTGCAGTCAAATTTAAAATCCATTTCTACTCCTGCCGGCCGAGTGCGCTTTGATATGCAGACTGTTTTTGTTTTTTTCATGAGGGTAAACACGCGAGAGAATTGGCACCGCTATGCAAATGATGTATTGTTGTTGTTGTTGTTGTTGTTGTTGTGACGGGGAGAGAGAGAGAGAGAGAGAGAGAGAGAGAGAGAGAGAGAGAGAGAGAGAGAGAGAGACTGTATGCTGTATTTAAGGTCGTTAGTTTGAAGATTATTTTGTTTCATTCTTGCACGATGAAGTAATTTTACCCAACTTGCATCCCTGCTCCATAACGAAGGACGCGTAGCACCCGTCTTGCAGCACACTCTAACTCCTTTCCTGTCCACCTCTCTAATGCAACAGTTAACTGATATTCCGAGTCATTTATGTACGCAGCAGGTCAGCTCCATATGTGTCTCCTTCAGCCTGTATTTCCCTCTACCTATGACCCCCAATCTTTCAAACGCAGTGTGTTCAAGCATGTCGAAATGAACTGATTCTTTTCATTTTTTTAGAAGAACTTTCCTGACTTCTAGCCCTTGGTTCCTTCTTTGTACACACACACACACACACACACACACACACACACACACACACACACACACACACACACACACACACACACACACACACACACACACACACACACACACACACACACACAAATACAACGCTGGGTAAGAAAATTTTTTCCTCACTCGCTATAAACCGAACATTTGACCTTCCACTGACCTCTCCCCGTTGACCTTCTGAGAGAGAGAGAGAGAGAGAGAGAGAGAGAGAGAGAGAGAGAGAGAGAGAGAGAGAGAGAGAGAGAGAGTCAAGTTTGGGTTCACTAAACTTCTCTGTCAATCAGTCAGTCAATCAGCCAGTCACTCACAGTCTTTCACACCCCAGGCTCACATGCCGGGCAATAACAACAGCAGTAAAAGCACCGCCAACACCACTAGCAACAGAACAATAACAACATAAGCAAAAATAACAACAACGAAACAAAGGCAGCAAAATTGTAACTGCAAAAACAAGTACTAAAACAAGAGCAACAATAAAACAGCAACAAGAAAGAATACTCAGAGACAGCAACATTTAACATCCACCAGCTGGTCTAAAGGCCGAGTATTTAACCTTGCCCTGCGACCTTGACCTTCGATAGGGTACTCAAAAATCAAAATACAATACTTTATTCTTGCCTAACTTTTAGCACTTTCACAGACTTGGTTAAAATCACATTAAAGCTGTTTGAGTTGACTGCTCAGTGACATTGACCGTTGACCTTTTCATGCGACCTTAATCACTGACCGTTTCATATGATCTTGATCTCTGGCATTTTGTTTTCAGATCGAATCTCTTTATCCTTGTCTTAAACCAGTGGTTCTCAACCTGGGAGGCGAGAGGAACCAAAAGAAATGTAATGACTGGCTTGAATAAATCTGTGTCTGTCATTATGAGCTCTTGATTTATATTCACACTTATTTTGTCTCTACTTCAACCTCCGAGGAATGTTTGTTTTTGTACCAATATGAAACAGGTTTCACTCCTCCTCTGTCTGTCGTCTGGCCGCCGCTGCTCTCTCTCTTCTTTATTCTGGCCGTCTCGAGAACAAGATAAAGATTCCAGGAAGTTTGATACCAAAGGGTAGACCAGACATTAGTTTCCCAGAGTTCGAGAATAAAAAAGTTGCGCCCCCATAAAAACTGACTCCTGTTTCAAGGTCATTACACAAGTCCAGGCCTCTGTTTTTTATTTATTAAAATTCCCAAACTGCATCAGAGTCATGTGCCAGCCGCCAGCTACGTCAGCTTACGCTTTTATTTATTCAACTGAAATATGTATAATGATATGAAGAAAACAATAATGATGCTCCTGTTTTTTGAAAATGCTCGATAATTTGTTGGTTTTTCTTAATGAGGATGAAGCTTGCCAAATGAAAGGTGATTATAAACATGCATGTCCTGATTATGACTGATGTTTAATGATTGTGAAGTAAAATAATATTAATGAGCATGTGTTTGCATTTACTACAATATGGTAATGGTGTTGCTTATAAAATTGCTTATAAAAATGCAATGTGGTGGTTCTTATGACCATGTGATACAGTGGTACAAAAGACCATGTGAGGTGACAGCGTTTTTTACCATGTGATGCAGTGGTGTTTATGGCGATGTACGGTAGTGTGGTGGTGTTTATGACCATGTGGTGTGGTCGTGTTTATGACATGAGGGTCGCACCCCCTGCAGCAGCTGGCGCTCATGACCACACCCCTCTCCCGCCAGTCTATATTTGCTTCTGTTTTTACTTTTTCATTTATCACACATATCTATATCCATATCTGTATCTATCTGTTTGTTGCCTGAAAAAAGTTAGGATGGAATGAGATGCAGAATGGAGAAAGGGGGCGTGGACATGAGCACCAGCTCCTGAGGGGGACGCCACCCTAAAATGGTTGAGAGCCACTGTTTTAAACTAAATCCTTCCTCAAAGCTTAGTCTACATCGAAATAAAGTGTTTAAGTTGATTTTGCCGTGAGACCTTGACCTTTAACCTATTATTCTTAAATACAACAGATCATCCTTTTCGGTGATCCTCAACCCAGCCACCAAGTTGATATCAAACCAAATCAAACTATTTTATTTTGTTTACACACAGACACACTGATCGAAGTTGGCCTCGCCCCGTTACCTTGCCCTTTGAATGTTCTTGAAAGTGAATCCCTTTGTTCTTGCCTAACCCTTCCACAAGATTTGGTAAATAAAAAAATGTTGCAGTTGACTTTGCCCCATGACCCTGACTTATGACCTATTGTCTTAAAAAACGATAGGTTTACTCCTTGTTAGATCCTCAACTCTTCCGCTAAGAATAGTTAAAATCGGATCAAGACTATCTGAGGTATATCAACAAACACATACACGATTCGAACTGTGGCCTTCCCCTCTGACCTTGACTTTTAACTGGCTGTTCTCAAAACTGAACCTCATCATTACGTCATATCTTCAGTCCATCCCCAATGTTTGGCCTACACTGGATGAAACTGTCTAGGGAGATTTTGATAGGTCGAATTTGACATGACCAACTGACCTTGACCTTTGACCTATTTTTCTAAAAAAAAAGTGGTTCGCTCATTACCTGACCCTCCATCATTCCATCAAGTTTGGCAAATATTGGGTAAACACTGTTCCAGTTAATTTGTTCACATAAAGACACACTCACACACACACACACACACACACACACACACTGATCAAAACATAACACTTGCCCTCGCTTTACGAGTGCGGGTGTAGCAACAGCAGCAATATCAATAACAGCAATAACATTAAAATCGGCTAGGATAATAAGTATGGGTGCTGGTAATATGTCGTTCCAAAAGCAAATATACTCTCAAATTCGTATCGCTTTGATTCGTGACGATTGTATATGCACCGTGTAGATTCTGACGCGCAAAAACATAGCCATTACGACACACCAACTTAAACATCCATTGCCTTCACTGCAAACACCCCTTTCTGATTCGTACATTGTTTGCATGAGGAAAGTTATACAGGGTAGTTCGTAAAAACCATTCCACTATGTCACGAATCAATTCGCGACATTTCCTTTTTGTGAGAAGCCACGAACTATTAGTGGAAAACTCACTGTGTATCGCTCAGTTAACCGTTTCTCCATTTCGGGGTATACTTTTCAAATCATTCGTCACTTTCAAAAGTGACCGATTTAATGCACGTCACTAAGTGCGCTCCTGAGCGATACAATTGTTTCTTTATCGTTCGCCTCTGCTTCCCTAAACCGTTAGCCACGCCTTCTTCTGGTAGCTTGTGCGTCTTGCCTATACATTATTTGAATTCAGTCTTGTGTTTGCTGTGACGGAGAAAGGGTCTGTGCTCAGAAGTGGAGAGGTCAGCTAGCACCCCAAGCTCCATTAGTACAGTTAATCCCAGTACTCCCACCCCACTCCTCGGGTGATACAAAGCATTCATCGACTGGTATTTCTTTTGTGTATTTCCTAGTTTTAAGAGTTTAGTTAAGGTGTTTTTTCCTAGGCGTAAGTATTTAGCTTCTGTGTGAGTGAGCGAGTGCGTCTCATTTAATTGATTTGAATTGTAACGTTAAATTTATTTTTTGTGATTAATAAATTTAACAGTTCTATTTCTTGAGCTTAATGTAGAGTAAAAATCTTGTTTCATTTCTCCATAATTAAGCTTATTTTCCATATAGCTCCTAGCTTGCATAAACGTTTGCTTTCATAACTGGTACTTAGACCAGTCTTGTTGTATTAACTTAAAATCCGTTGTGCCAGGAGTTAATGCATCAGCAAGAACCTGATGTTATTATTATTAGTATTAGTTATTTATTGTCATGGGTGATGTAACTTTCTCCAGAGGCTAACAGTACAGTAATTCAGCAATTGTGAGTAATTAGTCTCTGCTGTGTAGGCTACTGTTGAGGAAGTTTATAAATTCTCGTTCTCAGAGAATCGTGCTAAGCCAGCGTAAAGTAAACGTTGCTTGATGTAGCAAGACAATCATTGTCTCTGCTCTTCAATATTATTGAATATTATTATCAATTTAAATAATATTTAACCATTTATTCCAAAATTACCGTGATATTATAAAAACCCCGTGACAATTGGCGACCTCATTCCAGGATATTAACTCCTAGCTCTAAAGCTATTCACGAGATAGTGCTCACTCATTCATATTTAGGTATTTATCATTAAAGTTTATAGGCACAAGCTTACTGGTGTTTACCCTTAATTTAGCAAGTGAATTTTGCTTTATTAATCAATAGAATACTTAACTCTAGTTTATTTTTGGTAACGCCAGACAATTTTATTCGCTTCTGGGAAGTCGCCGTACCATTGTGTTTATTATTGAGTCTTCCCAGTCATTTACATTTTGATTTATTCTTTGCCAGTTAACTGAATAAGACTGGTCACCATTAGCTTGTGTCTGTACTCTTTACTTTTGTTTATTAGTATTCGTCGCTAAGCAGTCAGTACTCAATTTCGGTTTGCTTAATAAATTAGCGAAATGGCTACTACTGTATTTTTACAGGAAGCCAAAGAAATGGGTCTTTCGGACCCAACCGAAATTAAAGAGTATATACTCTCACGGCATAATCAGGAGCAGCAGCGCGAGAATGATGCCCGTGAAGAGCGTAAGATTCAGCGCGAATACGAGCGAGAACAGCGCAAATACGAGCGAGAACAGCGCGAACACGAGCAGAAACAACGCGAGCTCGAGTTAGTACAAGAGCGAGAACAGCGCGAATACGAGCGTGAACAACGAGACAAAGAACGAGAACATGAACTTGAAGTGATGAAGCTCAAGCGAGATTCCTTGGCTTCAGACACGTCTGGTGCAGTTGGTCCAAGCTCCACGAGCGTTCTTCCTGCACATGTCCTGGCGACCCCACGCATCAAGCTTCCTTCATACAAGGAAAGCGAGCGAATCGAGCCGTACATAGCTCGTTTTGAGGACATGGCAGACTTATATCAACTGGATGAGGCAGCTAAGCGGCTTCAGTTTCTTAGCCTATTTGAGGGCCCTGCCCTCGATATTCTCCACAGAATTCGTGGAGACAATCTCACATATGAGATGATGAAAGCTGCGCTCATTAAGGCGTATGGTCTCACAGTAGACGACGCCAAAGCTCAGTTCATGCGAGCTCGTCTCCAAGACAAGGAGACAGCTGTTCAGTTCCTTGATCGTCTCACAGCTTACTTAAATGAGTGGATGGAGAAAGATGAAACTCCTTCCACGCGTGAGGGGATAATTGACCTTATGCTGCGTACACACCTAGAGAGGTCGTGGCCTGCTGAGCTCATAGCACAGCTTAAGATCTGCCAGGTGAAAGATGCCAGCCAAATGGCAGAGAAGGCTGACGCATTCTTTACTGCATACGGGTATCAAGCTCGTAAGCAAAACACCTGGAGCAGAAAAGATACTGCCAAGTCTGGGAAGCCGTCTCAGACTGAATCCCAGCACCAAGGCCGTTCTCAGAGTAATGGTCAAGGTCCAAAACCGCAGTGGAAGGACCAGGGGCAAAACACTCAGAAACCTGAGTGGAAGAGGTACAACAAGTACCCTAACCAGCAGCAGTATCAGCCACGCAACCGACAGTCAGGACAAACTTTTTCACCACCAGCTCAAAAGAGGCAGGAAGCGAATGCAGCCTTCATTCCTCAGCAGCAGCCTGGTGGTCACGTCCCTACCAGTGTGGGTACTTCCCCACAGTTCACTAGTCCCACAGTGACAGTGAACCCCCCTCCACAGATGGCCAATGTTCCATCTTCCCAATATAACCCTCAAGGCACAATGTTTGCCACATCAATTCAGCAGCCTCATGAGTGGCTAGCTGCTTCCTCCACAGGCCCTCCCACAGGTGACAGTACCTTCCTTGTACAGCCAGGGTTTGTGGGAGGCATTCCTGTGAAGGTCCTGAGAGACAATGGTTCCTCAGGTTGCTCTGTCAAGCAGAGTTTAGTTCGGCCTGAGCAGTATACAGGTCGACAGATCTATGCAAGCCTTATTGATGGATCAGTGAGATTGTTCCCTGAGGCATGTATCCAGGTGGCATCTCCATTTTATACTGGTATGACACTTGCAGTTGTCATGCCAGAGCCTCTATTTGACTTAATAGTAGGCAATATTAATGGAGTCAAGGATAGTTGCTCCGATGGCGCTACTCAGACTTCGGCTGCTGCGGTGACACGAGCCATGACTGAGGCTCCAGACTGTGTCACCCCAGTGATCATTGAATCGCCGCAAGATCTGATGTGCAGTCAACTTGTTGTACAAGAACAACATTCTGACCCGACACTTGCTGCCGTGCGGAATAAACAAAAGGGTCGAGTGATTAAGTATTCACGGGGAGGTCGAGCCAAGTTCCTTCGCAAACAAGGACGGCTCTACCGTGAGTCACGAACACCCGAGGGCGAGGTTCGACTGCAGTTTGTCGTTCCCGCCAAGTACCGCCCAGCAGTGTTACAATGGGGTCATTGTCCAGCCTCAGGAGGTCACCTGGGCAAAAGGAAGACCCAGGGCCGTATCCGAGCTGACTTTTTCTGGCCAGGGATGGGACGAGACATAAGACAGTTTTGTCCGTTCCTGCAGTGTGTGCCAAAGTATCACCACTGATCAGGGACATGTCCTTCCTGTGCCGTTCATAACCACACCTGTAATCTCTGAGTCAGTTGAGAGACAGGGTAGTGGTGAAGTGGGTGCAGACCTGATGTCTCGCCCATTGGCCCCACAGGACACAGTATGTCCAGGGCCTGTACATGCATATTATGTACCTTAAGTTAAGGGGGAAGTTGAGAGGCGACTTGAGGCTATGGAAGACCCAAGTTTGCATAAGGATTCTCAGCTTCCCGGTACTAATATATGTACCGTAAGTTAAGGGGGAAGTTGAGAGGCGACTTGAGGCTATGGAAGACCCAAGTTTGCATAAGGATTCTCAGCTTCCCGGTACTAATAGAAGTACTGTAGGTTAAGGGGGAAGTTCGAGAGAGAACTCCGCAGTGGCGACTTGAGGCTATGGAAGACCCAAGTTTGCATAAGGATTCTCAGCTTCCCGGTACTAATAGAAGTACTGTAGGTTAAGGGGGAAGTTCGAGAGAGAACTCCGCAGTGGCGACTTGAGGCTATGGAAGACCCAAGTTTGCACAAGGATTCTCAGCTTCCCGATACTAATATAAGTATTGTAGGTTAAGGGGGAAGTTCGAGAGAGAACTCCGCAGAGGCGACTTGAGGCTATGGAAGACCCAAGTTTGCACAAGGATTCTCAGCTTCCCGGTACTAATATAAGTATTGTACTGTAGGTTAAGGGGGAAGTGAGAATTCTGCAGAGGTGACCTGAGGCTATGGAAGACCCAAGTTTGCAAGGATTCTCAGCTCTCCGATATTAATATAAGTATTGTAGGTTAAGGCACAGGTTGAGGACCCGTGTGCGGTTTGAGGCTATGGAAGACCCAAGTTTGCACAAGGATTCTCAACTTGCCGACCATAATTGTGTGCTATAATTAATGGCGACCTCGAATGTACGTCGTAGCACTGACTGCTAGGCAGAGAGTAATTGTAACATAATAAAATTTTGTCCCATTGACACTTTTGATGCTCCACCTCAATTGGTTTTGCAGGTTCAGCAATGGGTGTAGCAGTTTTGCTGTGCGGACCAGCTGATCGTCTGCCGCACGCTGCCGCCTCTTCTCCTCTGCCTTCGTCGTCGTCATATTATTTACTGTCATTTTACACGTAGGTACAGTTACACTACAACTGTCACACCTACACCGTGTATTACATACACCACGCTACACAACAATTAGTTGTCAGTGTAAATGTAGCGAATTTTCGCTCAGTTTGACCTGAGTACAGGATTTTCACCGTCGTCACGGAGTTTTTCCCTCAAGCTTGCTTCTATTAACGTAAATACGAGGTTTTTTTTCGCTCACTGGCGACTGCGATTTTCTCCTGTAGCAGGATAGCACACACACCACAGTGTGAATCTTGTGTGACTGAGTTAGGATTTATATGTATGTATATTGAAATCATTCTTCTGAAGGAAGAAAGATTTAATTTTCATGGGGCGTAATGTCACGAATCAATTCGCGACATTTCCTTTTTGTGAGAAGCCACGAACTATTAGTGGAAAACTCACTGTGTATCGCTCAGTTAACCGTTTCTCCATTTCGGGGTATACTTTTCAAATCATTCGTCACTTTCAAAAGTGACCGATTTAATGCACGTCACTAAGTGCGCTCCTGAGCGATACAATTGTTTCTTTATCGTTCGCCTCTGCTTCCCTAAACCGTTAGCCACGCCTTCTTCTGGTAGCTTGTGCGTCTTGCCTATACATTATTTGAATTCAGTCTTGTGTTTGCTGTGACGGAGAAAGGGTCTGTGCTCAGAAGTGGAGAGGTCAGCTAGCACCCCAAGCTCCATTAGTACAGTTAATCCCAGTACTCCCACCCCACTCCTCGGGTGATACAAAGCATTCATCGACTGGTATTTCTTTTGTGTATTTCCTAGTTTTAAGAGTTTAGTTAAGGTGTTTTTTCCTAGGCGTAAGTATTTAGCTTCTGTGTGAGTGAGCGAGTGCGTCTCATTTAATTGATTTGAATTGTAACGTTAAATTTATTTTTTGTGATTAATAAATTTAACAGTTCTATTTCTTGAGCTTAATGTAGAGTAAAAATCTTGTTTCATTTCTCCATAATTAAGCTTATTTTCCATATAGCTCCTAGCTTGCATAAACGTTTGCTTTCATAACTGGTACTTAGACCAGTCTTGTTGTATTAACTTAAAATCCGTTGTGCCAGGAGTTAATGCATCAGCAAGAACCTGATGTTATTATTATTAGTATTAGTTATTTATTGTCATGGGTGATGTAACTTTCTCCAGAGGCTAACAGTACAGTAATTCAGCAATTGTGAGTAATTAGTCTCTGCTGTGTAGGCTACTGTTGAGGAAGTTTATAAATTCTCGTTCTCAGAGAATCGTGCTAAGCCAGCGTAAAGTAAACGTTGCTTGATGTAGCAAGACAATCATTGTCTCTGCTCTTCAATATTATTGAATATTATTATCAATTTAAATAATATTTAACCATTTATATCAAAATTACAGATCTATTTTAAAAACCCCGTGACACACTAGAAACTCACCTGACAGAATCTTGCGGGGACTGCTCAATCTGCTGGTGTGGGAATGGGTATAGTAGAGGGAGCAGGAAACGTATAATAATGTATCGTAGAAACTTATACTGTTAGCCAGGCCATCCCTCTCAACACACGGAAAATAGTTCGAATGAGTAGAAGAGTATGTTTTGAATGAACCACTTTTTTTTTTTTTTTAAACAGAAGATGAACAGAGAAAGGGGGGGAAAAAAAATCCACACACCTGACTGATACAGAGAGAGGAAACTCGGTCTTTGCCCCTGGTCGTGTCTCTTAAGAATTCGAATCGATGCAGGCGCCACTTAATGACCTTCAGCCACTAAACCACCAGGCTCCTTTATGTTTCCTAAAAAAACTGAG
>NC_137014.1:33229993-33234993 GCF_032717465.1 Coenobita brevimanus | reverse complement strand
TGGTCATGTGATGTGGAAAGGGCGTTTGGTGTGGTATGCTGGTATTGTGTGGGGTGGGGGTATGGTAGTGTGGGGTGGTGATAAGGTTGCGTAGTGTGGGGTGCTGGTATGGTGGCGTGGTGTGGGGTCGAGATGTTATGGTGTAGAATGGTGGTATGGTGGTGTGGTGTTGGCAGTTGTGTGGCGTGGTGTGGGGTGGGATAACGGTGTCCTGTGGTACTGGGTGGTACAGTATGTGTTAATGTGTGGTGTGGGTGGCGAATTTTGTAGTTTTGTTAGTCTTGAACGTTGGAGGCGGTATTGTGTGGTGTTGTGGTGTGAGGTCGTTAGCATTACATAAAGAAAAGTCAGTTCCACCTGTTTTGGGGAATCAGACTGCATGGCAAAGCACACGACACTCACTCCAAACTGGCACCTTTGATTACATGACCAGGAGCCAAAAAGATGTACGAGTAAATGGACAAGAGCGAAGAAATTCCTAGGGCATTCCATCCAGATCGCATGAAAGCAACTGTGCCATTGGTAAAGTGAGATGAATGTTATGCTTCTGGATCATTAAAGTTATGGGAATCACATACAGTCTAACGATACCACGATTTTTTTTTTTTTTAAATCGTAAAGGCGATGGAAGAGTATCTAAGCTGAATAAAATGTTCTGGTGTGGCAGGAACGAAATAAAAAAAGACTTACTCGGGCCGAAGGAATTTTAGGTAATGATAATTGTTGTTGTTATTGCTTAGTCCCGATCTGTCTGGCCAAGCAGACCAAAGGTAAGCCACTATTCCTGTGGGCCCGTCCTTGAGGTACAGTATAGTGCATACGCTGTGAAAGGATCCGGCATCTCCTTGTAGAAGGCCGCGCCTCACCAGAGTCTGACCAGAGTCCTTCCCCACGGGGAGGTGAAGGAAAACATGAGGGGGTTTGGCTCCCTGGTGGCTGCCGCAGTTGCTCCATGCAGGGTGCACGGCGCCACCGCGTGTAGGTTCCTCGTCAGCACTCGACAATAATGCTGAAATTTCGAAGTGTTCCGTTTAGTGTCATAATTGCGTAGGAAGGTTATCTTAACTAAACAAAATCGTCTGGAGTTAGAATAAAAAGTATAACAAGCTATGAAGTCATGGGTTAATGAGGTAATATTAATTTCTATTTGTTCGTTTTAGTATCACAACGGGAGTCACAGTTAAATTCTGTTTGATTAACTGATATGGATTCATGCTGGCACTGAATGGCAAAAAAAAGAAAAAGAAAGGCGTTTCATTTTACGTTATTGGAATATGTGCAACCTTTGTGAGCACAATAGCGTTTATTTATTGTATTGCTGCTGCCCCTGTTATCTTTATTAATTGCTTTACTGGCACAGAGGTATTTGTTTTGCTGATAATTTAACACGTCCTTATAGGTGGGAAAAATGGGTATGATGATAATGGTGGTGATGATGGTGGTAATGGTGATGGAGAGGGTGGTGATGCTGATGATTTTGGAGAGGATGGTGATGGTAATGATTGTGGAGATGGTGGTGATGGTGATGATGGTGAAGATGGTGATGATAGTGGTGATTTTGATGATGGTGAAGATAGTGGAGATGATAATGGAGAGGGTGGAGATAATGATGGCAGTGGAAATGGTGGTGATAATGCTGGTAGTGGAGATGGTGGTGATGATGATGATAATGGATATGATGGCTATGATGATAACGATAATGATGATGATGATGATGTTATAATTGTTTTACAGGGCGAGCTATATTTGTATCATTACCTTGTTTATAATTCAATATTCGGAGGCTTCTATGACTCACTTTCAGCTGAATAAAATCGTCTAGGGTTAGAAGGAACGAAACACGCAAGCAGTCCTGTTCAGTATTAACACTCTCAGGCCTCTGTAACTCACGCTCAACTGAATATAATCGTCTGACGTTAACTGGGAGAAAATACGAGAAAGACAAGATCAGGGAGGGAAAAATAGTGATGATGATGATGATGATGGTGATGATGATGATGATGATGATGGTGATGATGATGATGATGATGGTGGTGGTGCTGCTGCTGATGATGATGGTAGTGCTGCTGCTGCTGATGATGATGGTGATGATGATGATGATGATGATGATGATGATGATGGTGATAATGATGATGATGATGATGGTGATGATGATGATGATGGTGATGGTGATGATGATGATGATGATGGTGCTGCTGCTGCTGCTGATGGTGGTGGTGGTGGTGGTGCTGCTGATGATGATGATGGTGATGATGATGATGATGATGATGATGATGATGGTGATAATGATGATGATGATGATGGTGTTGATGATGATGATGGTGATGATGGTGATGATGATGCAACCGCTGTTATGGTTATTAATTGCAATACATATGATACAATCGCTGTTATGTTTATTAATTTGCTTTTTATTCCCAGATGTATTGTTTAGATGGAAAAATTACAGCCACATAATGGAACGTGTGTATATTGCGAAGGTACGGAAATTGTATCTTCATTCCACGTGGACAACTGACTGCGCAGTGAAATGAACTCGCTAATGGTCGGGGCAACTCTAACGCCAGGGAGTTTTATTCAGCTGAGTAGAAAAGACTAAGCGCCGTATTGTCAGTCACTTTGTAGGTTCCGTAACTCCTCTTTCTTGGCGATACATTCAGTATACTTCTCGTTGACATCTCTTGTGTGCTGTTTATATCGTTTTAATGTTGACAGTGTGTGCTCAGTAACGCACAAGAGGACGCTGAGGTGTAGTATGCGGAAGATATCGCTCAGGAAGAAGTGTTACACCGTCTGAAAACAAAAATACTTGTGATGCGACCTTCAGAGAGTTAGTACCACCACCATTAATCTATTTCACCGCTGGGTCACCTCTAGCATTTTATTTCAGCCACTGCCAGACGATTTTATTAAGCTGAGAGAGGGGGCCATGGGAGCCTGAGAGTGTTAAGACGCTTTATTTATTTGCTCATTTGCGTTCGTAATTTAACCCCTTAGCCCAAGGAGGTCACTGTTGTAATTTTTTCCCCTTGTTCTATAGACGAATTATTTTCCATGTCCAGGGAGATGTCAGGTAGTATAGAGGGTAAAGAAGGCTGTTTTGAACCTGAATTTTCAACGTTCATCTAGTTTAGTGACATCGTTTGAAGATATAAAGGTGATGTCCTTGGAGGGATTTTTTATGAGGAAGGATTACAGGTAGCCTTTCTTAATCCCTGCACTACGATAGGTCTGTCCTTAGCTGCGTAAAATAGCATGTTAGCAGCAACAGTAAAATAAAGGTGAATGAAATAGCATGGTAGCAGCGAGGATATTATGTAGATGAAGGAAATAGCATGGTAGGAGCAGGAATAAAATGGAAGTGAATGAATTAAATGGTAGAATCAAGTCTAGAACAAAGCTAAATGACACAGCATGGCAGCATCAAGAATAAAACATAGATGAATGAAACAGCACGGTAGGAACGAGAATAAACCAATGTAGTCCCTGTGGTGAAAGAGTTAAATCCCTGAAATAGTCCGTCCACCACTCAGGGAATTAGTAGTCAGCATCCTCTTTTACACGGCCGAAATGGAAGTACCGGTGAGGCTAGAGGCAAAATGTTGTGGCAGGGTTTGTGTCTGTGTCCGTCCATATTAGCTTTGTAGCAGGAAGGGTTGTGGCAGGGTTTGTGTCTGTCTCTTCATATTAGATCTGTTGCAGGAAGGGGTGTGGCAGGGTGTGTGTCTGTGTCCGCCCATATTAGCTTTGTTGCAGGAGGGGATGTGGCAGGGTGTGTGTCTGTGTCCGTCCATATTAGATCTGTTGCAGGATCAGACTTTTTCCTCGGAGAGAGAGTGATTGCAAAAAGTAAGAGTTCCACATGTTCGCGAGGCACGAATGGGGAAGGGTGTTTGTAGCAAGAGTGATGCAAGCTAAAATCGAAATGTTGTGTGTGTGTGTGTGTGTGTGTGTGTGTGTGTGTGTGTGTGTGTGTGTGTGTGTGTGTGCCCGCGCGCTAGTCTGTTTATGCCAGTTGAGAACTGACAGGGTGAAAAACATATGCAAACATATGAATGTACATACTACTAGCACCTACTCTTAATGTCTACTGCGGGTTAGATTCGAATCTTAGACTTGGGGTATACGTATCGTGAGACGAGTACGGTACCGATTGAGCCAATGCAGCGCTATGGTTTATAGGGATATGATCATTAATGATGAAGAGAACTTTTATATAAACCTGTCTAGAGATAAGGGGGAGGCGTGGCTGAATCGGTAGAGAGGCGGCTTGCAGTCCTAATGGACCCAGGATCGAATCCCGGCTGGGGCAGGGAACAGTTTAAGGATTTGAATTTCCTAAAAGCAGACTTTCCTGATCTACCAGATGACCCGCCGACATGTCATAAAAGTACCCCCGCTAATACCAGTACACCAGTCCTGTATGAGACAGCCCTAGCATGTATTCAATATGGACGGTGGGTGTTAGCGCCGAAGTGGTGACATGTGGAGTTGTAGGAGGACTACTGGGCCTTGGGATGGGCCACTGCCCCCAAGAAATAGGCCCTGAGCCTTTGCCCAGAGTCGGACACGTAAAAAAAAAAAAAAAAAAAAATACAGACATGGCTAAGAAGAGCACAAGTATGCATCAAATCTTAACTAATCTGACTGGTGTAAAAGGAAATCACCACTTGCAACACAGGTAGTCTTGGAAAGGAAACTGATTTATTCCTTTTCCTACGACCTTTTTCTCGAGACAGATGAGAGACGAGGATAAGAAAAATGGTGCAGGAGTTAAGAGCTGCATGGACATGGGTGAACTCCTTGGCTACCAGTTCCTCGCATTTCATTTTTTTTTTTTTTTCGGCTGCCCTCGGACAGTCTTTTCATACTCGAGGGACATTTAGGGCACCAAAAAGGTCAACGTTTGTACATACTTAAAGGAATGCTTTAATAACATTTAGTCTGATTACTATTAAAGGAATGTGGTAATCCTTCAGCTCGACGTACTATGACTAACA
>NC_137014.1:33197493-33224993 GCF_032717465.1 Coenobita brevimanus | reverse complement strand
TGCCTGCATCACCCTGCCTTACTCTGGCTGCCTCGCACTGTCTACCTTATTCCTCCACATCTCTTGCTGCCTCTCCTCATCCTCACTGCTTCTTCTTTCCCGCCTCTCCCTGCTTACCTCACCTTTACTACAACTCGACTTAACCATGCGTTTCCTCTTCTTGCCTCATCGCTCTCTGTCTGTCTGTCTGTCTGTCTGCCTGTCTGTCTGACTTTCTCTCTCTCTCTCTCTCTCTCTCTCTCTCTCTTTCTTTCCGTGCCTCCCTACTTTTTCTCCTTGCCCATTCGCCCTGCCTTACTCTCTGTCTCTACACACTTCTCTCTTCCTCCATCTGCTTCCCCCTTGCCTTCTCTATATTTCCTGCCTCATTCCTCCCCTCCTTTCCTCATCCCTGCCTGAATCCTACCTCCCTCCCCCTGCCTCTGTCCTCCCTCCCTCTCCGTGCCTCACCTCTCCTTTCCTCTCCCTCACTCTGCTTCCATCTTGCCTTCTTTTATCTGCTTCACCCCTCTCCTCCCTCTGTCCTCCCTACCTCAGCTTCCCTCCCCCTCCCTGCCTCAATGCTCCTTCCCTCTCCCTGCCTTACCCCTCCTTTCCTCTCCCTTCCTTCCTCTGTTTCTTTTTCCTGCCTTCTTTATTTTTCCGGCCTCAACCTCCCTCCCTCTCCCTGTCTCATCCCTCCCTAACTCATTCTCCCTTCCTTATCCCTCCCTAACTCAGTTTCCCTTCCTCATCCCTCCTTTCCTCTCCCTTCCTCATGCCTCCCTTCCCTTCCCCTCCTCACCCTCCCTTCCTCTCTCTTCCTCATCCCTCCTTTCCTCCCCTTCTCTCACCCCTTTCTCCCTCTCTTGCCTCTTCCCTACCCTCGCTCCCCCTTGCCTGCCTCATTCTCCCTTTCTCTTCCTGCCTCACCCCTCCCTTGCTCTCCTTGCCTCACCTCCCTTCTCCCTGCTTCACCCTTACCATCCTCTCCCTATCCCGCCTTTCCCTTCCTCTCTATATCACCCTTCCCATCTCTCTGCTTCATCTCTTCCTTCCTCTCCCTGCCTCCCCCCTCCCCCCCTCTTTCTGCCTCACCCTCCTTTCCTCGATGTTCCCTTCCTTTCTCTGCTTCATCCCTCCTCTCTTTTCCCTGCCTCATCCCTCTCCCCTTCTTTCTTCCTCAACTCCCTTCCTCTCCCTGCCTCCCCCTTCCCTTGGTCTCCTTGCCTCTCACCCTTCCGCCCCTTTTCCCTGCCTCACTCCTCCCTCCCTCTCTCTGCTTCATCCTTTCCCTCATATCCCTGCCTCCCTCCTTCCTCCCTCTCCCTGCCTCACTCCTCCCTTACTCTCCCTACTTCATCCCTCCCTTGCTCTCCCTGCTTCACTTCTCCCTTCCTCTCCCTGCCTTACTCCTCCATTTCTCTCCCTGTTTCACTCCTCCCTTACTCTCCCTGTCTCACTTCTCCCTTGCTCTCTCTGCCTCACTCCTCGCTTTCTCTCCCTGCTTCACCCTTCTCTTCCTCTCCCTGCCCCACTCCTCCCATCCTCTCCTTGCCTGACCCATCCCTTCCTCTCCCTGCATCATTCCTCCCTTCCTCTCCCTGTCTCACTCCTTTCCTCTCCCTGTCTCACTCCTCCTTTTCTCTTCCTGCCTCACTTCTCCTTTCCTCTCTCTGCCTCACTGCTCTCTCCCTCTCTTTTTTTCACCCCTCCTTCGCTCTCTCTGCTTCACTACTCCCTTCCTGTCCCTGCCTCAGCATTCCCTCCTCTCCCTGCCTCACCCTTCTGCCCTCTTCCTACTCACCCTCCCTTCCTCTCTCTGCCTCACTATTCCTTCCCTTTTCCTCTCTCATTTCTTCTCCCTGCCTCGCTCTTCCCTCCCTCTTCCTCCCTCCCTTCCTCTCCCTGCCTCCCTCTTCCCTCCCTCTTTCTCCCTTCTTTCCTCTCTATTTTCACTCCCCACTATGCAGCGTGTTATCCCTCCCTCTTCTCTTTGCTTCGTTTTTAATCTACCAGGCTCTCTCTCCGCCCCCTCTCTCTTTTCTCTGTCCTCCTTCATCTTACTAACCTACTTATTCTGTCTGTCTGTCTGTCTGTCTGTCTCTACTATGTCTCTGTCTGTCTATCTCTGTCTGTCTGTCTTTCTGTCTCTGTCTGTCTGTCTCCCATACGTATAGAGAAATACATTCCACTTGGTTTTCCTGCTGTCTGGACATATCTAGTCTGCGGAAACGTCCATCAGTTCCGCTCTCTCTCTCTCTCTCTCTCTCTCTCTCTCTCTCTCACGGTCGTCCCTTCTGTATAGCTTCTACTGTTACTCATTCATTTTTTCCCTTCCGGATTGTTTTGTCTGCTGGCACTGTCATTATTTTTTATTGCGTGTGTTGGACGGCTTTTTCTTTTTCTTTTCCCTTTTTTTTTTTTTCAATTCACCTCAGGGACGTCATTTTTTACTGTGCTTTGTCACTGACCTGTATCACGAGACTAGCACTTGAATTCTGCGGTAGATGTGCTATGGAAAGGATTTAGAACTTGTGGTATCTGTCATTTACTGAGACATTGCAAGAGATTAACAAGAAAATAATGGTGTTTGCCGCGAAGAATTGGTATGGACTGGATCTCACACACACACACACACACACACACACACACACACACACACACACACACACACACACACACACACACACACACACACATAAACACACACACACACACACACACACACATACACACACACACACACACACACACACACACACACACACACACACACTGAGCTAAAGAAAACAGCCTGTAAAAGGGCGAAAAGTCCCAAGTTAAATTGAACGCATAATATTGACTTTTCTAGACCGACGAGCGTGAGAGTAACTTAAGACAACAGGAAACTTACAAGATACAGGACCTTACTTTAGCTGACACAGGAAGCTTCGTGACACCTTTTCCTTAGCGATTTATTTTATACATTTTATACCTTGACATTTTTGACATGGTATTTCTATCGCTTTCATATCGGTAAAGTTTATAGCAGTAAAAAACATGGGGATATTGTCGTGTAATGTTCCGAATGATTCGCTGAGAGGCAGGTGTAACGAAATTTCTAAAGCCACATACGGTACGACCCATACTGCACACCAAGGCAAATCTCTCTCTCTCTCTCTCTCTCTCTCTCTCTCTCTCTCTCTCTCTCTTGTCACCTACTCACCCGAGGCAAAGAAGGGTTGGATTGAGGCGTGTGACTTGACCAAGCAATTAACACAGGAATATAGGAAACTGTCGGGTGTGTATGCTGCGAACCAAACCCTGGCAAAAGTTGACTGTCTGCCTGAATGATCCTCGTGCAGTAGACAGGTGTTGATCTCAGTCTGCTGCTGCTTCTTCACAACCCTCTGAGGCCAAGAATGTGGAGTGAGGCGTACTAATTGTAAAGTAAATAATCAGGTAACACAGGAATAAAGGAAAATGGCAATATATACACTAAGCTACCGAGGAAAGCCAGGCCCCCGTCTCCGTGGTTGGTGTGGTGCTGGAGTGAGACGTGTGAGTTGTGTATAATTGCGTGGCAAGTATGTTGATTGGCCCTGGTGGCGCCTTTGTACCTGGGTGGGGGATGGTCTGACAACAGGGGCCACGCACATTCCTCTCACACCTCCACACCTTTAACTAACCCATCAAGCAGAGCACGCCTTGTAGGGATTATCTGCCTAATTTAAATGATAACCTCGCTAGTACCAGGACCCACCTATACCAGGTCAGCCAGCCAGGGGACGAGAATAAGCCCGTCTCGCGCAGGCTAGCTTAGTGACGTCATCTTCGCCTCTCCTCTCAGTGAAGGGAGTTACAGGTTCCACACACTCTCACTTCTCTTTGATCAGCTGTTGTTACTATCACTTTTTTTTTTTTTTTTTTTTTAACATAAGGGTAATAAAAAAACAAGTTATTAATAAACTTATAAAATTAACAGTTTATTTCTATAAACTGAATACAAGGAAATGCAGTAAGAGAGTGAGACAGCTACACTGAACAGTTAAGCTGAAACTAACCGTGTTCATTACTCATGGCTTATAAGACAAAATAATTTACAGAAAAAAAAAAAAACACATTAATGTAATCCTAATAACTAACCTAAAATGAAAATATATGGTCTAATAATAATGTGAGCTTGTACTGGTTAAACATAGCACAGTATTAATGCCGTGGCTCTGTGTCACAAGATACTTTATGACATTATTTTGCTCTTTTTTCTTAACAGGCTTCTACAGGCATCCTTTTGTTTGTTGAAGGTAATAATTTTATTTAAATGTCTCATCCTAAAGAATACTGATATTCTATTAAAAAATTCAACTCCGTCTGATGGTAAACATATTCCAGTGCTTTCTATCTCTGAGGAGTCTTAACACATCTGGGACCTTCCCTCAGACCTTCACCTTGAGTAGATTTGAATACTTCTCTCATTATATGTAACTGAGAAGAAAACTCTTCTGATGGCATATACAGTTGTCCTCTGCTAACCACTTCAGTCCATGATTTATCTTTTCCGCAGTCCTCTGCCCTATATCCTAAATGGGGATACTTGTGGGAGAATTTCCTAACAATGTAGCCACCTATATATGACAAGGACTCATCTTCTATAACACTGCCAGTAGATATTGCATTTACCTTTCCAGGTGAGAGAATTTCATTATCTTCACTGATTTCTTCAGATATGTCATCATTTTCCTTATCAATATCTAACTCCAAATTCTTGAACACTAAACTCGTTAGGCAAATTTCCAGAGCCAGTTCATGGTCACTTGAATCAACATGTTTGGAGGTTTCACCTGGCAGAGTCTTATCAAACAAACATGTATCGGTCTCATCTCCTAGACTTATATTTTTTGCTTCACTGACCAACTGAATATCCCTTCCCAACACATACTTTCTCAGTCTATATTTAAAGTTGACTGCATCCGGGTGATCCTGAGGTCCACTCATTTGTCTTATACACCCAAAGAAATGTTCTAGGCAGTCCTGATTCAGTCTTCTGGTCATTATGAATTCAAGATTGTAGTTACTTCTCAACATATGGAACAGTCTTTTAAGTGAAAGGCTTGATAAAACTATTCCTCTCTGAAAATTGTACAATGACTTTGAGTTACCTACTCTCATGGTTTCCATGACATCAATCATTTTATCTAAAATGTTTACCTGTGTTACCAAATTCATTCCATATGCACAACGCTCTTTTTTGTCACTGTACATAGACGAGTTCATCACATCAAACCATTCATCTACCAATGATATAAATTCGGCAGTTGTTTTTCAATTCTTGCTTTCCAAAAGACCCTTGTCACCTAAATACTGTAGAGACTTTGAACAGGTCTTTGACAACAACTGTACAGCATACTTAACTCTCTGCCGTTGCTGTCCATGTACGTTAAGATGAAGATCACTTAATTTATAAGCCAATCCATACCCAGTTTTAGTCTTTGCGAGCATTTCCCCTATGCATGCAACAGTAACAAAGTATCCACTGTCCAAAACAAAACCAGAATCAAGAAAATTATTTCGGACGAGCTTTATCAGGTGAGGCGCGTCAGCAAAAAGGAATATTTCCCTTTCAGCACATGGATTTTTGAAGGATACCCTCTTAGTTTTTATAGGATCAATACCAAATTCTTTCCATACCCGCATATTACAAGGTCCCAGATCATGCACTACTGCTACAACAGGGTATCCTGCTGACTCTACACTCTTAATTATTTCTAACAAAATCTTATACATATTTGATTCATCAAATGCAAAATTTATTGGCTGTTTCCATTTACTAGCTAAGCCTCTTAGCATGACAACTTGTATATTCTTGTGCGGCTTATAGAGTGTGTCTGTTGCTTTATCGTAGCTCCACTGCTTAGCAAGGCTCATTTCATCAAATGATAAGACACTAAGCTTTTCTACTGGGCTTAGCGGCAGTGCTGGTGACCGAGAGGCGAAGCTGACGTCACTACACCTCACTCCCCTATTAATCCCCTGCGCGAACAGAGCAGGCTGGCTGACCTGGTATAGGTGGGTCCTGGCTAGTACTAGCCGATTTTTCTGAGCTTAAGAGCGCTCGCACACACACAGACACACACACACACACACACACATACACACAGACACACACACACACACACACACACACACACACACACACACACACACACACACACACACACACACACAGATCTCTCTCTCTCTCTCTCTCTCTTTGCATAGTCACTCCTTCGGTTGCTATACATCATCAGCCAACAACATATTGCTCTAGTGCACCGTTGCAAAGACAAAACTAAGGTTATTTGACCTACTCATAATCGACTTTTCGCCGCCTAATGTGTTTTGCTTATCTTCACAGATGAACAAAAGGGTCATCACGCCATTAATTTTCTTCTTTCAGCATGAGAGCATCGGATCTTAAGTATTCACTCAAAGTCATAGCGGGAGATGAAACTTTGGTTTACGTACGAGTATATAAAACTGAAAAGTCAATAACGGAGCTCCCAGTGGAGCGCACCAATGTCACTGACACCTGACAAAAGAAAAAAAAAAAAAGGCAAGCGAAAGTCATTCCTCTCGCGTTTTCTGACATGGAAGGGACTGTGCACAGTTTATCACTCCACAGATGTACTGCTGTTAGTGTACAGGTAGCTTTTTGCCCGAAGCTTTTCAAACGCTGCCCTGAGGCAGTGAGATGAAAACAATGCGAGAAGTGGATGGACAGGTGGCAGTTTCACCACAGCAACACTCCCAGCTATGCAACTCTCATTACCCAGTATTTTTGGGGCTGGCAAGAAAAAGGATCCATTTGTTCACAATAACCCTAATTCGCCTAATATAGCACAGGTGTGACTTCTGGTTCTTCCTCACACCAAAGATCATGATGAAAGGACAACATTTCAGCACAACTGAAGACATCTGATTTAACATTCGGCAGTTCGAAAGATCATCGGGAAAGAAATGTTCATGTGTTGCTTCCTTCAGTGGCAGGAGCGTTGGAACAAGCGTGTGTGGATGCAAGAAGAGAGGAGAGGAAAAGGAGATAACTGAAGTATGTGTCTAATTATGAGGCACTGATTACGCCTTCTATCTATACTGTATATATATCTGTCTGTCTGTCTGTCTATCTGTCTGTCTGTCTGTCTGTCTGTCTGTCTGTCTCTCTCCATTTATCAATCTTTATCTGTCTGCTGTGTATGCATCTGTATATATTTATCTTCCTATATATTTATCTGCCTGTCTACCTACCTGTCTATCAACCAATATGCTTATCTATCTCCAGTCCACCTATCCACCCATCATCTCATCCACCCATCCATCTATCCATCTAAAAACACCCCCACACAACTCAGCCCACCCCTGCTTACAATCTCACACTCCACCCCACCCACGCACCCCAAAATCGAGTCAGAATGAACGTCAATGAAATGTGAACGGCCAAGACTGGAGTGCCGTGTGCCGTTCCCATTAATCCATTGAACGACGTCTGAGCAGTGGCCTTTAACACGGGGCATAACCTACTTTTATGTGGTACTTGTAGTCTGAAAACAGGTGGATTTTTTTTTTCTTCTGTCATAGCCTTTCTTTCGTTCGTCTGTCTTCTTAGCTTTCGATTCTCTCTCTCTCTCTCTCTCCCCCTTTACGACTGCATGTCAATATCTGTAAACTCGCCTACTTTTTCGCACTCCCAGTTGAACGACCAGTGCGATATTACGGTTTTTCCTCCTTAACTTGGCCAAGGTTTTCGTTCCTTTGCTCCTTATTTTCTCACAGTGGCAGAAAAAGACAATACTGTGGTTCTCTATCGTTTCCATATTACTTCCTCGCTACTATATCCTTTGTGCTCTAACTTGGCCCAAAATTTGCCATCTCTCCATCTTGAATACTGTGTTGTAACAAGAGATATCACTAGAATATGATGCTAGCCACGAAGAAGTGCTGTGGATAGGGTGTAAAGCCATAGCAGTTTCTTATTCTTTCATTGAACTACGTGGAATAAGCTGTATAAGGGCAATTATCTGGGCCAGGCTAAGATGAAAGGAGTATAGCATCATATTTTAGAAGTTACTCTCTTACTACAACTTAACTACAGAATAAAAAAAAATACTACTACGGCTCTATAAGCTTTCCATAGCACTTCTTTGTGACTAGCACCATACCCTAGTGTTAATCTCTTGTTACAGCCCATCATTCAAGCTGGAGAGATGGCAGTTTTGCGCCAAGTTAAAATGGAGAGAGTATAGATGCCCATAAACCTGTTGAGGGAAGGACCAGTTTGCAGTGTTGATTTGCAGTTTGGTTTTATCTGGAAGTGAATCGGTGCTGGCACGAATGTGGAGAGAGAGAGAGAGAGAGAGAGAGAGAGAGAGAGAGAGAGAGAGAGAGAGAGAGAGAGAAGGGGGGGGGGTCAGTCACCAAAACAACTCCCCTTCCAGTTTCTATCACGTTTATTCAGTACGTCGATAATATATTTACTACAAAGTATTTTATAAATTAGTACTATTTTTGCTCCCATCAGACATTTTATTTTTCAACTTCTGGGACATTTTTTGAACTAGAGTGGTTAGATGCAGCAAAATTAACTCCATCACTACCACAGGTCTTTCTCAAGTTGAATAACATCGTATGAGAGAAGGTGAATATAGAAATGAATGTTATCCCAGTAGACCTCCTTAGCACTTCTTCGTTATTAGCAATTTTCTGCATATGGCGTCTTGATATCCTCTAACGTTACTTGTTTCTATTTCGGTGTCAAAAAAAAAAAAGTGTAAAATATGCATGAGGGACGATGAAGGTAAAATATATAGTCCTTTGTTTTCCTTTTATCATTTGCTAAGAAGAGGTGTTGATGTCGTCCTTGGCAAACGAGAATGCAGTGTGTGTGTGTTTGTTTGTGTGTGTGTGTGTGTGTGTGTGTGTGTGTGCTGTAGGGTTAAGATGGAGTTAAAGCTACATCGATCGTATTATTAAGGACTATAGCAACTACATGGAAGCCAGTAACCCATTCACTCGGATGATATTTTGTATTACTGGTACTGCCAGACGTTTTTGCACAACCTTGAGAAAACCTTTTGCTGTGGAGTACAAAGGCTTTATCTAATATCTCCAGCTCTAAAGTCTCTCTGAGATTAAATAATATGCTTTGGAAGTAGCAACAATAAAAAGATATTATCGGATTCAAGAGGTTTGGGAAGCGAGTCCATCTACCCAGCCTTCTGCTAGAATACAATCTGAAACTGTCAGTGTTATATCCAGGGTTTCTCACTGCAATGGTGGTCGTACAGGGATAAAGGGGGAGCAAGCTTTGTCTGGGAGTCTGATCGGCTCGAGAAGTACTGATGAGTTGTGAAGAACAGCCAGGAACACCGGAATCCTAGAAACACCTGTCTCGTCAGCTGCACGATAGTTCTGAGGTTCGCCTAGTATTTCACCTGTTTTGCTAATCACTTTCCTCTGTTGACTAGTGTTCATGAACTGAGAAAGAGCTAGTATATTTCTCTGCCCATATGTGCTGTATATACAGAAATGGAAAAAAAAAAGTACTGCCAAGAATCATTCCTCTGTCGCCTAATAATTCTAAACTAAAATAGGTTTGGTATATCTTTCTGCCCATAGATGATTCCCATTGCTATGGTGCGCAGGGAAGGGAAGTGAAGGACTAGCCGTAAGTGTATAACAGACGCAGGGGAATGATGGCTGAACGTTTGTACCTGACTGTACAACCTGAGTCTAAACTCTTGCACTTCTGGGGCTCTGAACTCGTATTGTTGTTATTGTTATAGTTGTTGTCCCAGCCTCATTTGAAGCGTGAACCCAGAGGAATACAGGTTTAACTTCCTTTTCTCATGAAGTCCACCAATCCTCTTTCGGGGGATAGGGAGGGAGCGGGAGTATTATGTGTATCTGGGCAGTGGAGCCGTTCTGTTATATCGGTGTACATCATGACTGCATCCCACTTCAGCGCCTCTACTGTACATAGTGTGAAGAAATTATGAACTACTAATCTACTTTCTTTCCTTCTTTAAGCGCTCTTTCTTACCCCCTCAAGCCAGTCATGGAAACACACACACACACACACACACACACACACACACACACACACACACACACACACACACACACACACACACATCTAAGAAGTTTGTAGAGCACCAGCACACGACCCGTATCTATCTTGGGTCAGCGTGCAAGGTGATTAAGGTCCTAGACTCCGGTTACAATAGGATTCTAGGTAAGTTACGTGTGGGAGGATTAAGCTCCACAACGCAACATATAGCGGCCGAATTATTAACACTGAGTAGGCAAAGGTGGAGAGAGAGAGAGAGAGAGAGAGAGAGAGAGAGAGAGAGAGAGAGAGAGAGAGAGAGAGAGAGAGAGAGAGAGAGAGAGAGAGAGTGGAAATGGCTAAATAGCATCTCACCGTGCATAGCGCAGTTAGCGACGCTGTAAAAAGATTAGACTTCTTTTATATTCCTTAATGTGTTTGAACAATAAAGTAGAAAGGCCGAGGGGTTGAGTTCATTTGGCCCTCTCAGGTTTAATCTAAGCTTTCTTCCTTATCATTTTGCGATACCGAAACATTCAGTAACTGTAGACGGAAGCTCCCTTTACAGCTTTGTCTGATCATAACCTCCCAGATTCCTAGAAAGTCTTTAGGTGCATGGAACTCTAGAAATATTTAGGGATATGAAACAATTAAAATAGTAGTAGTAGTAGTAGTAGTAGTAGTAGTAGTAGTAGTAGTAGTAGGAGTAGTAGTAGTTGTTGTTGTTGTTGTAGCCCTAGTCCAGGTGAAACATGAAATCAGTGGACTGCAGGCGTAACATGTCTTTTCTCTGCAGTCCATTCTCTCCTTTCTGGGGATAAGGAAGAAGTTGAGGAAAGTTTGTACAACCAGACTGAGCAGTCGGGTTATATCGGCGCCACCACATGAAGGCGTCCCTCAATACACAGAGTCGTGAAGGCCTTAACATGCGGCGCCGCTTAAATCTATGGAAATGAAGCACTTTACGTCTGAAAAATCTAAAGGTATGACTGACTAAGTGGTACACGCTAAGAGAGGCTCCTTCATCTTAAAATAACGGTAAAAATCTTCAATATACTGCTGGGTCTCACCGAAGTTTAACGTAAGATAGATGTTAAGACACTCAGGCTCCTGTGACTCACTCTCAGATATTTAAATGACGTCTGACCTTAACTGGAATAGAATACTAGAGCTGTAGAGATATCCCGACTAGGAGAGTGTTAATTTCTCTAGATGTGATACCAACAGCCCTAAAGGTGGCATATGTGTGAGGGCTGTATTGTGTTATTACCTTTAATTTATTGTTGCGAGTGACACCTGGATTAAAGTGTAATTAAGGGCACACCTGGCCAACCCTACCTTGTACAGTCTGGGGCAAAAGTTCGTCTGATATTTCACCATTTCCACTTCTTACTTACCTGGACTGGCTCATATTCCTAATCTGAGAGGAGTTTGCTATACGCCTCTACCAACAGATGATCCTCTTTGACTTGATGCATCAGGGAGGAAAGTTGTTACCATGTCCTATATGTGAAGTAGACGCAGTGGAAGAGTAGGAAAACTTTTACCTCTTCATCCATACCCTCGCTTTCTACCTCTTTCGTCCCCCACCCTTCCTCACTCACCCCCCTTTCCCCTCACTCACCCCTCTTCCCCCTCACTCACCCCTCTTCCCCCTCACTCACCCCCCTTCCCCCTCACTTTCTTTGGGTTCCTTTTGTCTCTTCTTGTCTGTGTTTTTCCTCCTCCACCTCCTCGTGTCCCCTTCGTTTCTACTCTCTTTTTCTTCGCCTTTTCTCTCTCTCCCTCGCACCCTTCTTCATCTCTCTTAGTTTCTCTTTTCTTCTGCTTTTCTTTACATCTCTGCTTCTTTTCTCATCTCCCCCCATCCAGTTCCCACTCCCCTTACTCTCCTTTATGGGTCCTTATTTCCCCTGTCTCCCCTCCTCTCACTCCCTCCTTTCTTCCTCTCTCCTTAACTCCTTCTTGTCTCATGTCTTCTTTACTTCTGATTTGTTCCCTTCCACTCATTTACCCTCCAGCCTCTCCCTTTCTTCGTAACTCCCTTTTTTTGCCTCTACTCTCTTCTCTATGAATTCCTCTGCTCTCTCCTCTTCTCTCTTCAACTTCCCTTTGCCTCTGCTCTCTTCTTCTTCTTCTCTATTTCTCCCTTCCCCTCTCTCTTCTCCCCTCCTCTCCCCTCAACTTCTCTCCTATCCTCCATATCCTCCATCTCTCTTGCCTCTCCTCTTTTCTCCAGTTTTCCCTGTCCTTCTCTTCTCTCCACCGCTTCCCATTTCCCTCCTCCCACTTCCCCTTCCCTTCCTTAAATCCGCTCTTCCTTCCAGTTATTTATTTCCTATTTCACCTCAATCAGTTGTCATTTCCCCTTCATTTCCTTTACTCTCTCTACCTTCTCCCCTCGCCTCTCCTCTTCCATATGAACACCTCTCTTCTACATTTCCTTCTCCCTTATCTTTGTCCTATATTCCTCTCCCTCTCATGCACTTCTTCCCTCCCTCCTCCTTATCCCTGTTCTACCTCTTCCCTCTGTTTCCATTCTTCGTTCTAAAACACACTTATACACATGCACATACAACTCTCTCTCTCTCTCTCTCTCTCTCTCTCTCTCTCTCTCTCTTTCTAAGCTACACCAGAAACCATATCATATACACTTAACTGCCATTCACCTGTCACTGCTCTCACCTGAAATTAACCTGACCTGCCCTTCAATTGTGTGTCTGATGTCTCTCTTACTACCTCCTTCCCTACACCCGAAGTCTCCCCCCTCATTCCCTCCCGCTATCTTCATCTCTTTCTCCATTCCCATTCCCCTCCCGTTTCCCTCCCACTCTCCTTTCACTCTTCTTCTCCCTTCATCTTCTTTCTCTCTCTTTCTCTTCCTCCATCTTCATTGCCTCCGTCTCTCTCTCTCCCTCTCTGCTACCTCCCTTCCCTCCCTCTCTCTCTCTCTCGAACCCCCTTCCCTCCTCTATCCCCTTCGATTCCCAGCTTCCTTTCATTTCCCTTGTCTCCCCCTCCTCCCCATCTTTCATCTCTCATTCCTCCCCCTCTCTACCTCCAAACCCTTTTGCTCCCCCACCCAACTCTTCTCTATTCCCTCCTTCTCTCTCACCTCTCTTAGCTCCTCATTCCCTCCTACCCCTCTACCTTGCCGTTTCCTCCCCTCTCCCTCACCCTTCTCCTCCCCCATCCCAACTTTTCCCCATCCTTTATCCTCTTTTTCACCTACACATTTCTCTCTCCCACCTTTCTCCCTCCTCTTCCCCCTCTCTCCATATCTCCCTCCTCTTCTCCTCTCTCTGTCTCCCTCCTCTTCTCCTCTTTCTCTCTATCTCCCTCCTCTTCCCCTCTCTCTGTATGTCTCTATCCTCATTCTCATTTTCTGCCTTTCACCCTCCCCTTCCCCACCCGCTTTCTTTCTGTCTCCTTCCTCCTCCCCTTCTCCCCCTCTTCCTTCCCTTCATCCCCTCATCCCCTCTACCTACTCCCCTTCCCCCTTCCCTCTACCTCCCCTCTCCCCCACCACTTCCCCTTCCTCTCCCCAACAACAACTGGATCGGCAGTGGAGTGTTTAGTGTGTGTGTGTGTGTGTGTGTGTGTGTGTGTGTGTGTCCGTCCCCCCCCACTTTCTCTCTCTCTCTCTCTCTCTCTCTCTCTTTCTGTGTGTGTGTGCGTGTGTATGTGTGTGTGTCGGGCTGTGTGTACTTGAATCTATGTGTACCCTGTCAGGAAGCGTGTCTGTGCGATCAGCAGTTAATTTCAGTCTATTTGGTACGAGAGGCTGCGATATTGTCCGTTCAGCGTGTGTGTGTGTGTGTGTGTGTGTGTGTGTGTGTGTGTGTGAGAGAGAGAGAGAGAGAGAGAGAGAGAGAGAGAGAGAGAGAGAGAGAGAGAGAGAGAGAGAGAGAATATCAGTTACCTAGCTCGAGCCACGTAAAGTAGCCGAGACACATCCATCAAACGCTTATAAACGTCGGTCACTTGGTATCAGTAACTGTATAATCTGTCCTTTACATTCATATTACATTTTTCGAGGACTAAGAAGGTGATTGGAGGTGTGTTCCCATTCACTAGCCACTCTGACGAAGTTTTGTGTACATCAGACGGAACTGGGTATAAAAAAATCGATGAGCTTTACTTATGGGGTAAAAGTAAGTCTTCTTGGTTACTAGTAAAATCTTCCCTAAAGTCTGATTATACTTGGTCATCAACTGAGCTATTGCGTTTTTCGTATTTCCGGTTTCTGAATATTTCTTTATCTCTTTCTCTCTCTCTCTCTCTATTTTCTCTCTCGGTCACAGACACACACACACACACACACACACACACACACACACACACACACACACACACACACACACACACACACACACTCTCTCTCTCTCTAAAAATAATCGTTTATTAACTCGTCTCCTAATAAAGGTTCATTCGCTCTTGTCACCCAGTCAACATTAATTTCTCCGTCATTCTCGCCACGTCCTCCCACCTATGCTTATAAGACAGTTGTATCTACTATCCACACTCTCTAGCAACTTAGCATCTTCACTACCAAGTTAAAGTTCGATGTAGCATCTTCACTACCAAGTTAAAGTTCAGTGTTGTATACTGTCATGAAGAACTTCGCATAATCCCACTTTCACGTTCCAGTTTTTCTTACTGTTGCTCTTTAAATCAACTTTCTTTTTGCTACTCTTGCCTAACTGAAACTTTGCAAGCATCGTACACACCTCACTGTTTTACATCATTTTTCAGACTATAATTGTCATGTATAGCTCTTTATTCCCTATTTACGTTCTAAGATTCAAACTTTTTTTTTTCTTATTACTCTCAGGGCTTTTAAAACTCCTTTGTATCTCTCAGATATGGTAGAGGCTCCACTGATTTGCGTAAGTGCTGAAATTATAATCTGCTTAACGTTTCTTAGTGAAGATACCCCGCCTTCTTTACAGCTGACTGGTTCATTTAACTGAAGGAAAGGTAATGCTGCTGTTCTTCGTCAGTTCATTTAATTATACTTAGTCTCTAATGTCTCTGTCAACCGTGTATCAGTCATAATCCAGCAGTTGCGTTGGGGTCTTGGCTCAGTTTTGTGAAGTTAATGTTAATGGAATGTAGAATGCTGTCATGAGGTAGCTTGTTCACACACACACACACACACACACACACACACACACACACACACACACACACACACACACACACACACACACACACACACACACACACACACACACACACACACACACACATATGCGCGCGCGCTTACATACACACATTTCAGTGTTCTTTTCAAAACGTTTGCAATTCACCTACTTTTTTATATTTAAATCATCATCCTGACTTCACTGCTGTACTTCGGTCCTGGAACTATACTTTTTCCACTTCAGCTTTCCCAGTAATTGCTCTCTCTCCATCTTAAGCGCTGAACTGTATCAATACAATATGAAGGTGGTCACGAGGAAATGCTACGGAAAGAATGTAGAGCCGTAGTACTGTCACGCTACGGCACCGAGATGGAACAGAAAACTAACACTACAATATGGCGCAAGTTACGAAGAAGTGCTATGGAAAGAATTTACTGTAGGGCCGTAGTATGACCTTATTATATCACTGAGCTACGGGAAACGCTACAAAAAGACGAAAATCTCCAAGTGAAGGTGCACGGACTATAGTATGCTGATATGTTTAACTTTGTATCCTTCCGCATACACTCTCACTCTTCTTTCTTCCACTGCTCTCAAAGAATCAGTAACTCGCCTCCCTTTCATTCGTTTTATCTCCCATGCTACCCTCCTTGCTCACAGCGCCACATAAATGCTTCAACATGCTATTTCGCTGTTTTCACGATACTGGAGTCACATTAGGCGGCTTGGGTGCGTCGCAAAATCTCTGGCTCAGTGATTTATTTTGTACATTGCCACTTGAATATCTTCTTGTACGTTATTCGCTTTAATCTGATAACGTGCTTTTTATTGTTTTATTTTTGCTATCTTCAGACGACTTTATTAAGCTTTAGGGAGGCCATTTATAGTGGTGAGGATTGAAACAGTCACTGTCAATAGGTCTACATTTTCAGCCTAATCTCTCTCTCTCTCTCTCTCTCTCTCTCTCCCTCAGGTAAATAAAATCCACAAAAATTAACAATGCTAACGTTAATAATACATCATCAGACTGTAGCGGCTAAAAATGGCGAGTATGTCCAATTACAAAGTCATAACATACAAGATGATATTGACACTAAGGGTCCAGTGTTCACTCTCCCCCGAATAAAACTGGCTGGCATAAATGTAAATAGGGTGCTAGAGTTGTCCCCACCGTGAGACAGTGAGTGGTGATAGTCTGGACACTCATAGCCTCCTACAACACATTCTCATCTCTATCATGTCGTCTGGCGTCTATAAGAAAAAGAATACTAGAGTTTTATTAAAGCATGGTAGGCAGTTAAGTCGCTAAGGAGGAGTTGCTACGAAGTCTTCTATGCCAACGAGAAGGCTGCTTTAGTTTGGTGTTTTATTTCGCGTTTTTGTTCCCGTCAAATACCATCACTTAGCTCTCACCACTGTGTTTTAATACCTTCACCTCAAGGACGCATTTTCTTTATTATTCATCCTGTCCTGAGGCTATTTTATTCAACTTAGTACAAAATTTCCGAACATGAAAGGTACGATTAAGCCTTCGTTAAGCTCTTCAGGACTAGAGAGCTTTCAGAAGTCCAGATATGCCAAGAAAAAACTGAGAATAACGTAATCGGAATGAAGTGGATAAATTTTGTCTGTGACATATTTCTCACAATCTTCACAAACATTAGATCTCCCCAGACCTGAATAAAAAGGCTTGGAAATAATACAGAAGATGGTATCGTGCTAAAGAAGTTGCTGAAAGGATTTCTAACCTCTTCCCTACCAAAGGTCTCCACTTGAGTTAAAATCTAGTGCTGGAGAGAACTATAGATGCTGCCAAATGTCAAATAAATACAAGTACACTACAAAACACAAAGGTCGAAATTTGACCTTACCCATTGACCTTGATCTTTGACTGTTCTCAGAACCGAATCCCTTCATCATAGGCATAAGTTGAACCCTGTCACCAGGTTCAGCCTACATCGGGTACAGATTTTGTAGTTGTCCTTCCCATGAAACTTTCCCCTTTGCCCTCTTGTTCTCAAAATAATAGGTCATCCCCTTGATTGACTCTTAACCCTTTCACTAAGTTCTGTCAAAATTGGATTAGAACTGTTATTTGATTTAACCACAGACGCTTACTGGTTGGACTGTGACTTAGCCGAGTGACCTTGGCTTGTGACTGACTGTTCTCAAAATCAAATCCCTTTGTTCTAGTTTTGCCCCCAACCCTTCCAATAAGTTTGGTCTAAATCGGATTAACAAAATGACTTTGCCAATTCATCTAGACCAGTGGTTCGTAACCTTTTCTGAGTCACGGACCCCTTCGCGAATCTAGTGAAAGCTATGAACCCCTTCCCTACAAAAATGCACATAAGCACAAACACATCATTTTGCATGCAATTTATTGTATTGAAATCTACCTCACGCAGTATATGACATACACAAAGTAAAAAACTGTTTTTACAAAGAATTGTTTCCCACTCTTTTATGGAAAAGCTAATGGGCACTCGATGAAAAAATGAAATACTTCCAGCTTGTGCAAATTAAACAAAACAAAACTTTAATTCTGCTCAAAAGTTCATTTCAGTGACAGGGTTGTGTGGCTTGAATAAGATGAATTTGTGGAGTGGTCTTTGACAAGGAAACACGCATGTCATCGTTGACATCCAGTTGATTTCGACTTTTCGTTTTTATAGAAACAAGCGCTGAAAACCCTGACTCACAAAGGTATGTAGTAGCAAACGGAATCACAGCACCCATAGCTCGCTTTGCCAGACGGGGGTAGGGTTGTGTCAATGAACACCAGAATTCTTCAAGACTCCTTGATTTTTTTTTTGTCAGTTAATGATGCCAAACGGCATCACGAAATTGTTCTCAATTATTCTGACCTTCACAGACCCCCTGAAGCTCATCCATGGACCCCCAAGAGGTCCATCGACCCTAGGTTAAGAACCCCTGATCTAGACATTTGACCTGCTTAAAAAAGAAAAAAAAAAATAGGCCACTCTTTCGACTAACTCACAGTCTTTTCACCACGTATTATAAAAAGTAGATGAAAACTGAGAATATTAGCATGCAAGAACTCGGTCCCTTCCTTGCATGAGAATAAAATGCTGAGATGGCTGTCAGCATCAAAGAGAAAAAAAAGTCTAGTGGAGGCTTTAACAACCGGTATCAACGACGCACCCATTAATTACTGAGAGAGAGAGAGAGAGAGAGAGAGAGAGAGAGAGAGAGAGAGAGAGAGAGAGAGAGAGAGAGAGAGAGAGAGAGAGAGAGAGAGAGAGAGAGAGAGAGAGAGAGAGAGAGAGAGAGAGAGAGAGAGAGAGAGATTGCTGAAACAAAGGGAAAGTTATACATAGGGACAGGATAGAGTTCAGTTTTGGTACTTCAGAGTACTTTATTCTCTCTCTCTCTCTCTCTCTCTCTCTCTCTTTCTCTGGTGTAAAAACAAACAGACTGCATTGTTAACGAAATCCTATAATGGTCAATGTTTCCACACAACTAACAAAAATTAAAGAAAAATATTAAAAAAAAATACATTAATAGATATATGGAGAAATTGTAACGATGAATAAAGTTCACCATTACAGTTTGAAAGTATTTATTTTCATTTACGGTGCTTATTATTATTATTATTATTATTATTATTATTATTATTATTATTATTAGTAGTAGTAGTAGTATTACTATTATTGCATTCCACCATTCCTTTGCTGCTCCTCATTATTTTCCTGTATGGCTGACGGTCTCGGGGTTTGGAAGGTAGAAGAGAGAGCTTTCTTTTGTGCTAACTTTATCATATACTTCTGTGCATAGGGGAGTGAGTTTTTCTCCTAGTACTAAATCCAAACTACCCCTTTACCATAAAATTTTGTGTGTGGTTCTTGTGTCTGTGTAATCTGTATAACATTTTTGACTTTGCATTCCTTTTTTTTTTTTTTTCGGTTTTATGCCACTCGAACTTCTTCCTTTCCTCTTCATCTCTCACTACTTCTCCTCTTTCCTTCGTCCTCCTTTCCTCCTCTCTCTCCTTCCCTCCCGCTTTTCTCCCTTCTTTCTTTCCTCCTATCTCTCCCTTCCTCCCTGCTCCTTTCTGTCTTCCCTTCTATTTCTCCTTTCCTCCCTCCTCTCTTCATTCTTTTCCTCCCCCCCATCTCTCTGTCTCTTGTTTATGGCACCGCTTCCCCTCTCCTTTGCCTCTTCCTATCTTTCTCCTCCCTCCTTCTCTCTCTCTCTCTCTCTCTCTCTTTGGGTTTGGTCTCTCAATAAATATTTGACCGGAAATCGATGCTCAAAAAATAAAAGAGAAAAAGAAAAAGAGAGAGAGAATTGGAGGGCGAGTGAGAGTCAGGCCGAAGGAGAGAGAGAGAGAGAGAGAGAGAGAGAGAGAGAGAGAGAGAGAGAGAGAGAGAGAGAGAGAGAGAGAGAGAGAACTGGTAATGGTGATGAGAGAGGGGATGGACGAGCCACGGAGAGAAGAGGAAATGACCGGGAAAGAAAATGAGGAACGGGTTAAGAGAGTGGGAGGGAAGGAGAGAAAAGAGGGAAGAGAAAAAAGAAATAAATGAAAGAGAGGAGAGAATGTGGAAACAGCGAGAGAGAGAGAGAGAGAGAGAGAGAGAGAGAGAGAGAGAGAGAGAGAGAGAGAGAGTATTGGTTTCCTATGACCCGAGTGTTTGCATGTTTGAGGACTGGATTGGGTGACATCAGCCGGTAACCTCCTCTAGCCTCACAAGAATACCACCTAGATTGCTGCCTATCGACTGTACGGGGGTCATTAGCACTCTCAGGCACTCATGACCCCCTCCCCTCTCAGCTAAATCCTGTAACCCCCCTCACAGCTAAATCCTGTAACCCCCCCTCACAGCTAAATCCTGTAACCCCCCTCACAGCTAAATCCCGTAACCCCCCTCACAACTAAATCCAATGACCCTCTCTCTCAGCTAAACCCTATGACCCCCTCTCGGCTAAATCCTATGACCTCCCTCTCAACCAAATCCAGTGATCTCTCTCTCTCTCTCTCTCTCTCTCAGCTAAATCCTATGACTCCCACTAAGCTAAATCATCTGTCGTTAGCTGGAACATAATACTGGCTTTTCGTTGATCAGAAGTGAGTTAATGATGATAGTAATAAAACACTCTTGCTCCTGTGCTCACACAAATGAATATAACTTTTTCTGGTGGTAGCAGTATTACAGTACTAGAGTTCTCGTGACCATGAAAGAGTTTAGGAACACTATCCGTTTTTGCTCACTTATTTTCCCCTTGAATACGACCCCCTGTAGTCTTTGTAACATCCGGGTCCCTAATTGTACTTCTGGGTGGACAGGGATAATGGGAGGAAAGAAATTGTGTCGTATGGTCTGATCGGCTGGAGAACTGATATCAAGTTCTTCCGTTTGCGAGCTGAATATGCTAACCAGTACACCACCGGCCAACATCCTGCTCACTAGATAACTGAAATATCGGCGTTATCCTTCACCCTTTCAGTACGAAGCACAGGAGGCTTCTTAGCCCCTCCATAGCTATTTATTTTGTTTATTACACGCTAACATTCTATTGTATGTTATCAGTTTCGTTTTAGTATCGACATGTTTTGCATCAATAGCATACGAAAGGACACTGCGGTGTAATGTGAGAATAAATCGCCAAGGAAGAGGTGTTGTGAAATTTCCAAAGTAATTTACAGCAGAATACGAACTTATGCCTTTTTTAACGTCATTGTAGTGGGAAGGTAACGCATGTTTGTGTGTCTGTCCCTCTCTCTGGGCTCTAACTATTAATACCCATCCACAAGAAACTTCATTATTTCTAAGTTGGTGGCTATTGGCGTATTTAGGTCAAGTGCAGGTTGTAGGTCAAAGGTCAAGATCGCTGGAGTGAGACCTCTACTCAAGGCAGGAGGCTGTTCCCCGTCTCAGGCGCATTGTTGCTTTGTTCTTAATAACGGTAGACTATTTCATTCAACTTAAGAGCAGTTCCTGGCAGTGAAGGCGTTAGTATGTCCCTGTAGTTGATAGATACTTTAGGGACAAAAGTTTGTCTATTATTCCACTGTGTCTACTTCACGCGTAGGGCATATCTGCCACTCCCTGACACATCATACCCAAGAGAATCATCTACGAGTAGAGAAACATGCAAGCCCCTCTCAGTTTAGCAATATTACCCACAAGAGAGCAATGAGGAGTAGAAGTGGTGGAGTATTATGTATTTCTGCACCTGAGTGTACAGTTGTGGACATTAACATCGCTCATCCTTTTAGCTGAACAAGTATGAAGCTTACATAATATATAAAAAATTGACCCAGATGATCGCAAAACTGGATTTCGAAAGTCACTGCTCACTTTTTCTCGTTTTCATTATCCGACGCAATGAAGTGGATCAATATTTATGTCCCCGGCCACACAGTCATCCAGGTGGTGGCGTCTCTCATGAAGCAGATAACGTGGCTTACAAACAACACGGAAATGCTGTTTGGGTTGGGAGGGGGGGGGGGAAATGGTCAGAGAAACAGGATGAAGGAAGTTAGAGAATGCCTTGTCTTGGAAACTGATGATGATGGTAATGATGATGTTGATGATACTACTACTACTACTACTATGATGATGATGGCGGCATGTGGAGGTTATGCATAAGTTAACTTGATTCCAGACACGGGCTTCCTAATCTACGTTCAGAGCCACATGCATGAAAACGAGTTGAAAGAAATACATCGTACTGCCAAAAGAATGTTTTTAGTGGGTTTTGTGTTGCTTACTGCTCCGTAGACTCAATCCTTTCGGTACAATGAGGTTTTTTAGTGGTTTCTTCTTGCTATCTCCAGACATCTACCTCATCCCTGCCTAACCCTTCTCATCCCTGCCTCAGCCCTGCCTTACTCCGTCTCATCGCTGCCTTACCCCCAGCCTAATCCCTACCTCAGCCCTGCCTCACTGCAACCTAATCTTTCCCTCAGGTCTTCCTCACCCCAGACTTACCTCGTCCTCACCCCAGCTTTAACCTTCCTCGCCTCTGTCTGACCCCTGCCTCATCCTACTCACCCCTGCTCATCTCAGCCTTATCTCTGTTCACTCTTGCCCCAACTCTTCACTCCTGATCATCCCTGCCTCATCCCAACCTAACCCCTGCCTCATCGCTCACCCCTCCTCACCCCAGTCTTACCCTTGCACACCCCTGCCTCACTCCTGCTTCACTCCTGCTTGCACCTTTTCATTCCTGCCTCACCCCTGCCGAACCCCTGCCTCACTCCTGCCTAACCCAACAGACGCGCGTCATTGTTTACAATTTTTCAGAGTCGTATTCCTGTGATGTCGTTTATTTGTTTGTATAACAGGTTTTTAGCTTCACTGTTTTTGTTTTGTGTTTGCTTTTTAGTTCGTGTGTGTGTGTGTGTGTGTGTGTGTGTGTGTGTGTGTGTGTGTGTGTACTTCCTATATTTTTCCCTTTCTCTAAACAGTTTGTTTCTCTCTCTCTCTCTCTCTCTCTCTCTCTCTCTCTCTCTCTCACACTCTCTCTCTCTCTCTCTCTCTCTCTCCAGTACTTTTGGTGCATACAGAACAGAATACATTATTTACTGTTTTGTTACCAGCCTAGATGAACTCTGGGATTAGACGTCTGGTAATAGGTTGACAAGATAGATAGATAGATAGATAGAAAGACAGACAGATAGATATGAAGATCAATAGATATGTAGGCCTTCACGATATTGTACTTGGTATCCTAGGGTAGAGAAAAAAGAATTTTGTCTTTTACTCAGTGTAGACCTTAGCATTCGTTTTCTGCGTTCGCCCTTCTCTTTTTCTTTTTTCCCATCCCTCCTGTCACTTTTTATTACTCTTGTTTCCTTTCCAGGTGGCTTTACATTGAGTGCCAAGCCTAATGGTTTCTTGTACGCCAGGAAACCATTTGCAACGTTGGGTGGTAACCATATAACCTACCCACATGTGTTCCCTACTTGTCAAGAAGTGGGTTGGCGGAGGGTTAGTGCCCCTCCCTGGAAACCCACTAAAAGTCAAACGGCCACCCTGTACGGAATTATGCACTATATCGACTGAGTGGATGGTGTGTGTCCCACCTATCATTACCATGATTTACAATACATTAATTAAAAGGAATATTGAGCAGAATCTATGGAGGATGAATATAAATGAAAATATTGGTAATAACAGAACAAAGGCAGCTTATTAATTATGCGTAATCAATGTACGAATATCTCCTCATTCACTCACTGTCCACTTATTAATGTAAGTATCGAGCCGTTGTGGTGAGGTCTGATTACAACCAGGAATAATACAAAGAGCTGCTGCGAGACTAACAAAGAGCTGCTACGATACTAACACAAAACACAACTCACAACCAATTCACTCTGCCTTCACAGCGATGCAGCCCCGCACACCACTACACGGCACTCTTGCACACCTCATGCACCACACTATCACAACACAGACAATTCTTCAACGTAACCTCAACAAAACACCTCTGGGAGCGACCGCTTGAAGTGGCTGGCCTGCTGCGGTCCACTGGGTTTAATGTCCAGATGAACCTAGAGATGAAGTACCTCCACCACCACCACAACCACAATTGCCGCTACTATCACTATCACCCTGCTACCACCATCACCACTACCAACACCAGCACCACCACCATTACCACTACAGCTATCACCATCGCTACCACCACCACAGCTACCACCACCACTACCATCACCACCAACAACAAACAACTGCACTGACGAATCCATATCTCAACCCTCTCACGGTAGGAAACACTCTTAATATTCTACTCCAGCTGACAACAGATGATTTCATTCAGCTGGGAGTTAATGAAAGAAGCCTAAGAGTGTCAATACCGTCACCATCATATAGAAGAGTCGATGGCGTGTGATGATATAGAGCAAAACCCCCCCAAAATAGAGCCGATAAATCCATTGTTTTTAATTAGGGTGGGTGGTCATTGGGGCCTTCATTTAGCGTGTACTGTAATTAGAGGAATATTGGGAGGTATTGACGAGGGACGTGAGTACAGATGTCAATACAACGACGGACACAAACAAATAGTCTGTCTGTCTACTTGTCCCCCTATCTGTCTATACCAATCTTTCTCTCTGTCTATCTATCTGTCTGTCTCTCTGTCTGTCTGCTTTGTACCCTGTATCCATGTCTGTCTGTCTGTTACCATACATGTGTTTGTCTGTCTGGCTGTGTATCTGTCTCTAACGATATCTGTCTATCTATCCATCCAAATATCTAAGTATCTGTCTTTCTCAATGTCTCTCTTTCTCCATTATTTGTCTAACCATATCTCTCTTCCATCCATCCATTCGTCCATCCATCTATCCATCCATCTATCCATCCATTCATTCATCTGTCTATTTATGTGTCTGTCTCTTATTTCAAGATATATGCTTAATCCCAGAGGTCATCTAAGCTGGCCAAATAAAAGTGAGAGAGAGAGAGAGAGAGAGAGAGAGAGAGAGAGAGAGAGAGAGAGAGAGAGAGAGAGAGAGAGAGAGAGAGAGAGAGAGAGAGAGAGAGAGAGAGAGAGAGAGAGAGAGAGAGAGAATGAAAAATAATGACATGCATAATCAGCGCTGCATTAGGAGGACCCTCAATATATGCGTGGTGTGAAAGGGTGATAATGACGGCGTGTGATTGACTCTATTCATCCTCGGACTCTGTGTACATACTAATGACTCGATGGCTAATTGTCTCGGCTGGGGTGGTGGTGAGGGTGTAGTGGTTAGGATGCCCCTGTCTGTTGATAGCTCTGATTGTACTATGTATCCTTGGCTGTGTCATTTCATTTCGTCTCATCTCTCTCTCTCTCTCTCTCTCTCTCTCTCTCCCTGAATGAAACTTCCTGCTAGTCTTTCTTCAGGTTAGTAGTCTGTGTGTGTTAGTGGTTGTGAATAGTTGTGTTGCGCTGGTCACTGCTTTACTAAGATGACGGTAACAGCCCATCGTATATCAACCCCTTTGAGGTGTAGGGGTGGTAAACTATGCTAACCTTGCCTTGTGCATTTAGGGTAAATGACCAGCTTACTTCTCATTTTGGTATTACATGACCGAAACACGTCCAGTAACCCTTTTTGATCAAGCTTTCCTTGCTAGGTCGCCACGTACAGGACACTGGGCGTCCTAATCAAATTATGAAGAGGGACCAACGTACTCGGTAACAGTCTGACCCATTATTAACCTTTACCAGATGTAGAGGCCCGAGGCTAGGTTGCTGATTTCCACTGTGTTTACGTTGAAGATCGAAAAATCTCCAATCGGCCTGACAGAATTGGAATCGCGGCGGCCTTCACTCTGACTGGGGCATCAGACCACTGAACAACCAGAAATCGTACTTATGACGGATCTTAGCCAATTTTCACGGCAGTCGTTTCTTTCTAATAGTTAACTGTTACTACAAATCCATTTTGTTTTTCGTATTTTGTCACCTTAATAATCACACACGTTTCATTAAGACGTTTTTGATAATGTGTATAAATGAAGGCTAGCACTTACAGAAGGAATTTTACACCCAGCTTGAACTTAAGAGAGTTCATACATATTCCCAAAAGTCTGTAGTGAGTGAGTGAGTTAAATGTTTCGCTTGGGAGGCGTTGGTGATTCATTTAAGGCTACTTCCACTCTCGTTGCTCTTAAGATGGTAACCAACGAAACCTTCACTCTTCTGTTCTCGCTGCCACAGTTACTTTTGGCAGTGATGTTGGTGAGAGCACGAACAATGAACATGAGCATTATTAGAATTCGCTTAAAGGCCGCTTTCAGAGGCCTTTCCGCTCATTGTCAAAAAGGCTGTGTTACGGCAACTTCAATGTCCACAAAGAAAGTGATGCGCCTAAAAGTCGCCGAAGCCGCTCGATGTCAAAAGACCAGAAAAGAGTTATAACTCGGGAACCCGTGGCCCGATTGGACTGGAAATTGTTTTATTCTTCAAGTCAGAGCATTTATGCGGTCTCTTGCTCTGACAAAAACTGCGCTTCAATGAACCGTTTTTGCTGTGTTTCGGTAACAAATGGACAAACCAACAAACGTACAGAAAACGGATCATTATAGTATAGATAGATAGATTAGAATAGATGTTTACCAAACGTGAAATACTTAGTGAGCTCCATACTGCCCCACTGAAACTTGTGTTGATGATGCTTGGCGAGCTCACCAACTACTGAGCATGAGCATTATGAGAACCCACCATGGAATCGTGAGTATGCCACACAGATTTCCATTAAAGGATACCCTGTTGGCGAGAGTACGAATCCCTGATATGTGCATTATTAGAACGATACCGGTAACTATGGTATCTTTAATGAGCTAGGTACCTCCCCAGTGACGCTTACCATGTTCGGGGTTCTTTTGGTTCAGATGCAAATGAAACGTCTGGGGAAGCGGCCTTTCATGTCTGCAGTGAGTGTCTGAGTTAATTGTTTCGTTTCGCTGAGTGATTTGTTGGTGTGTGTGTACTGAATGACTGAGCTATGTGTTTCGGAATCGGTAATTGAGCTAATTGCTTCGTAGTTAGTGACTGAATCAAATGTTTGTTCTGAGGGCATGATTGATTTGTTTGCGTATTTAATGAGAGTCTCCAGCTACTTTTCTCATAGTCACTGGTAGAGTTTAGATCATAATAAGGAAGTAAAGTGTTTGGTTTTAAATATGTGAGTGCTTTGTTGGCTGACTGAAATAATTGTTTCATTTTGAAGGTGATTTAAATTCACTGGTATACGCTATTTAACGTTACCTCCAGTGATATTTCTCTCAGTGTGAACCCCTTGACTATGAGAAAATTATCCCTGAGGTCCGGACACACTTGCCCCCGAACATGTGATCGCCACGAGGAAAGGAGGCTCAGGGGTTCATCCAACGTTCACACTCGAATACCACAGCAACTCTAACCCGGTGCTTCGTTTCATCACGTCGATCACATGTTTCGAGCAAGTGTGGCCGCACCCTTGGCTGAATAAAATAGTCGGTTCCAAGAATAAACAGAAGCGGCGTAATCATTCTAAAAACATTTAAGATTTCCTATAACAATGATAATAAAGCTGGCAACACCTGTCCATCCTCTGAACCTAAGTTGCTATACAGATTATTATTACGATGGGAAATTCACAGACATTCGCTGATGTATTTAGCATTTGCAGTTATGAGCTTAGACTTATGTGAGTGGTTTATGCGACAAGAAAGCCATGCATTAAACGGACACTCGGTAAACTGAAAAATTGTGTGTGTGTGTGTGTGTGTGTGTGTGTGTGTGTGTGTGTGTGTGTTCATTGTAACGACGTCTTTTAATACTATTTCTGAACGCTGCCGGGCGATTTAATT
>NC_137014.1:33167493-33194993 GCF_032717465.1 Coenobita brevimanus | reverse complement strand
GTGGGAGGGTGAGGAGTGATATCTATGTAGGTAGGTAGGTAGGTAGGCAGGAGGGAGAGAGGGGAAAAAGTTAGATAGGGAGGTGTAGGGTCAGTATGTAGGCATGTAGGTAGATAGGTAGGTAGGCAAGTAGGAATAGGTAGGTGTGGCGGTGGATAGGTGAGGTGGTGTTGATGTTTTTTATGCCCTTTTTGAGTAAGATTATTACGTTTACTGTGTTTTTCTGGGACGGCTTTTGTGTTTGGGGTGATGTGTGTGTGTGTGTGTGTGTGTGTGTGTGTGTGTGTGTGTGTGTGCGTTTTTCAGCGGACGGGCAAGAATCTTTACTTTTATATTGCAGGAGTGCCGTGTGTGTGTGTGTGTGTGTGTGTGTGTGTGTGTGTGTGTGTGTGTGTGTGTGTGTGTGTGTCCGTCTGTCTGTCTGTCTGTCTGTCTGTGTCTGTGCGTTTTTCAGCGGACGGGCAAGAATCTTTACTTTTATATTGGAGGAGTGCTGTGTGTGTGTGTGTGTGTGTGTGTGTGTGTGTGTGTGTGTGTGTGTGTTCAAGAGACAGACAGGCATAGTTTTACTTTTCGACTGCAGGTATGTCATGTTTGTATGTGTTGTTACATAGCCTATGATTTCATCATCCTTTGTGTAATTTTAACGCACAGTTGCTGCATGTTTGATCACGAGCGTGTTCTGCCTCAGTCCCCCCCTTCTACCGTTATAGTAGAGTAAGTCGTTCTCTCTGTTATTCAGAGCGGGATTGTCAACTCTTTGTCCCCATGGCTTCATTTGCGCGTCCTTCTTACAAGTTGTATCAAGCTCTGCCGGCCCCTATATAATGAGCTCAGTCTCTGCATCATTGCCACTTAGATCTGCTCCTCATTTTGTTCACATCTCTGTCCTCCCCTGTACAGATATTATTATTATTGAGTGCTCAAGAAATCTCCAATCATCTAGCAGCTGTGTGTAATTTGAGTATCACTGTTCTTGCATTTTTTCTTGTACTGTGTAGCATAAGGTTGATTCTTAGGCCTAGTGAGGTCTTTGTGAGTAATGTAGAGTTTTATATCAGTCATTTTTGATAATATTTTGTATCTGTAATAATTTATCTTGCTTTAGCTGAGCATTACCCGGTGTATTTTCATTTTATCAGGGCAGACTTAGATAAATTTACTCTTGCTAACTTCGTGTTAATAGAGGCTATTGCAGTTAACCATATATTTAACCTGTTTTTTGCCATTACATTATCCTTATGAGTCCTGAATGTTTTGTTGTTAGTTTAAGCATTAAACTTTAACTTGTAATTTTACCTAACTCTTTTGTTTTGAACCTGGAACTTTACGGGACAGTAGTGACTCTTCGTATTCTCACTTAAAGTGTACATTATCTTTCTCTGTTCCGTAACAGTGTGTATCTGCATGGGTCTGTATACTGTATGTGTGTGTGTACGTGTATGTATGCTGCATGTATGAAATGTGTGCATGTATGTATATATGTATGCGTGTGTGTGTGTGTGTGTGTGTGTGTGTGTGTGGAAATGATGATACTGGCACATGTTCGTGATGAAAGATGGATATTATAGTTTCCACCGTTGTATAATATAAAAAGTAAAAAAATTCGGCACGCCTACACCACACCACACCACACCACATCACATCACACCACACCACACACCACAAATCACCCCACAACCACTAACTACCCAGGCGATTGGCAATTTCAGGCAGTTAGTGGTATAGAGAGGCAGTGCTGGTGGTAATGGTTTGGGTATTGATGAGAGAGAGAGAGAGAGAGAGAGAGAGAGAGAGAGAGAGAGAGAGAGAGAGAGAGAGAGAGAGAGAGTTTATGTACCGGTATTTGTCTGTATAAAAGTGTTCACATAAATAATATTTGTAATTATGTAATTTTGTTTCGTGTGTTTTTGCATGTGAACTTGTCTGGTTACATATTTGTGTGTGTGTGTGTGTGTGTGTGTGTGTGTGTGTGTGTGTGTGTGTGTGTGTGTGTGTGTGGTGTGTGTGTGTGTGTGTGATGTGTGTGTGTGTGTGTGTGTGTGTGTGTGTGTGTGTGTAGATGTGCGTGTTTACGAGGAGGTAATGGAAAGCCTTTGTCGGTTTGTGTGTATTTTTGTGAGCGTTTAAAGCGAGCACTGTAGGTGTAAAAACTTGACCGTGTGCGTTCATGTCTAAAGCTGAGTGCGAAAACAGTGATTGAGTTAGCTGTGTGTGTGTGTGTGTGTGTGTGTGTGTGTGTGTGTGTGAAATGGTGGTTTGAGTGGAGCGAAACTACTTAATGGAGGAGGATGTGGGAAGGGAGAAATGCGAGAATGGGAGGGAAGGAGAGAGAGAGAGAGAGAGAGAGAGAGAGAGAGAGAGAGAGAGAGAGAGAGAGAGAGAGAGAGAGAGAGAGAGAGGTTAGCACGATGATAATATAAGAGATTACTTTATATTTTAGACAAATGCTAATATTAATGCAACTTCTGGGTTTATTTTTCGCTACAGGGTTGGATGTGAGCAGAGTCCCTTATTATGAGATTGAGAAGGATAATGCAGCAGAAGCCTCGTCTACACATTCTCACACACTAGTCACTACATACGAAGCCGGCAGGAAAAGGTAAGAAAGATTAGCATGCATGAATGTTATAAAAACACTATCATGGTAGAATTATGGGGAAATACAGATGATATACTTGTAATAAACAGACCTATAAATATCCATAACTACATTAGGAATTTCGCACTGTGGTTGCATTTTTCTTGATCCGCGTGAAGCAAGACCAATCATTTTATTTATATTTGACTGTATAATCATCACCACCATCTTCACCGTCATCTTCACCATCATCATCACCACCAATACCATACTCATCATCCTAACCACGATATATATATATCGCGATCCTAACCCTAATTCTCAGTGGCAGATAACAAATGACCTATTGATACCACCTTGCTTAACTGAATTAATGTGAACGATGTTTCTCCAAATGTTTCTGGATGCTCGGTGCTCCTGGACAGATTGAAATTGATAGTGATGGCAAAATGTTTTACTTTAGCTCTTTACATCAAAAAACGTAATAAAGAATATATGAACTGGAACGTACAGTATAGTATTTCAGTAGTTTTAGTCGTGTATTTGGTATGTAAAGCAGAGCAGGAATCTTGATAGTCTGGCTGATGAACATACGTGGGGTGGGCAGCATCTAGAAATAGAAACAGAAAAAGGAAGAAAGTAGGGGAGACAGTAAATTGAAAAGCTCCTACTCATGTCGGCATCACAGCTCCGAGAACTGTGTAAATGAAAGAGTTATATCTGGCAGTGTCAACTGTGATTAAATGAGAGGGTATAGTCATGAGTAAGAGTTCGTAGAAACTTCTTTGTCATGTGAGGGAGTGGAATGTGTTATACGAACTTTTTTGTATATAAAGCAATATGACGCACCCAAGGGAAGAAGGATTGATTCTCTCTTTCTCTCTCTCTCTCTCTCTCTCTCTCTCTCGTCTTTGGCAGAATGCAGAACATTAATGACAAGACACAATGACGGAGGGGGATTATCGGTGAACTTTTTTCTCATGGCTAAACTGTGCTTTCGGCCAAACTTTTCATTCATCCATCAGGAACGTAGGAACTCGGGGCTAGGCTAAACAGTTCAGACATTAAAGGCGAGAGGGGCCAGTCGCTCGTACCTAAATGGTATCATGTGAGGAAATTATCGCAAGTATACTTCGATCTATTTCGGTTCCTTCGAATTTAAGCTCATCTGGACCACATCCAGTCAGAGCGTCGCATGCCACTTAACCACCAGGCGTTCGCTAAACCACCAAACGTATCTTCTCAGTTAACAAAATTTCATGTTTGGGTGCCTCGTCCAGCTGCTCACTTTGCTTCTGCCACTTCCACCAAAATTTTGAAAGTGGAATTGTGTGTTATTTAGCTCTTACCAAGTGGCTGGGGACAAAACTTAGCCTAATATTTCGCCTCTTTAATTCTTTCCTTCCTCTGCGGGCTGATATTCTAAGCTGAGAGAGAGGCTTGGTCTGTTTCTCTGCCCATAAGTGATTTTCTTTGATATGATGCGTCAGGGAGGAAAGTGACGGACATGCCCTAGTGTGACACAGTGGGATAGTGTGCAAACTCTTGTCCCTGACTGTACAGCTGGGGTTTCAGAGCTTGTCCAGACGATTTTTATAAACATTTGGAAGGGAGGGAAGGGAGGGAGGAGGAAAAATAACGAGGAGGAGGTAGGAGGGGAAAAAATAAGGGAGGAGGTAGTAGGGTAAGGAAAAATTGGGAGGGAAGTAAGGAAGGAAGGGGGAGAAGATTTAAGAGAGAGAGAGAGAGAGAGAGAGAGAGAGAGAGAGAGAGAGAGAGAGAGAGAGAGAGAGAGCAGTTGAGCGCCCTCCCCTCTTCCCCTCTGTTTGCCTCCCCCATTAATTTTTAGACTCCCTCCCCCACTTTCAGTCTCCCACCCCCACTTCCCGTCTCCCTTCCTTCCTTCCAATTTCACTTCCTCACTTCTTTCCAGCCTTTCTCCCCCACCTTCTTCCAATCTCTCTCCCCCGCTTCCAGCCTCTCACCCTCACTTCCCGTCTCCCTCCCTCACTTCCTTCCAGTTTCCCTCCCCCACTTCCTTCCAGTCTCCCTCCCCCACTTCCTTCCAGTCTCCCTCCCCCACTTCCTTCCAGTCTCCCTTCCCCACTAATCTACCTCACCCACTGCCTTCCAATCTCTCTCCCCCGTTCCTTTCTGATCTACCTTCCCAACTCCCTTCCTTCCCCACTCCCTTCCAGTCTCCCTACTCCACATCCAGTCTTCCTCCCCCACTTCCATCCAATCTCCCTCTCCCACTTCCAGTCTCCCCACTCCACTTCTTTCCAACCTTCCTACTTCACTACTTCCAATCTCCCTCCTCACTTCCTTCCAGTCTTCCTCTCCTACTTCCTTTCAATCTCTCTCTCCCACTTCCTTCCAATCTCCTCCCCCCTCTACTTCTCTCTAGTCTTCCTTCCTCACTTCCCTCAAATCTCCCTCCTTCACTTCCCCCCAGTCTCCCTCCTCCACTTCCCGCCAATCTCCATCTCCCTCCCTCACTTCCTTCCAATCTGCCTCCTCTACTCCCTTCCAGTCTCCCTCCTCCACTCCCTTCCGATCTCCCTCCTCCACTCCCCTCCAATCTCCCTCCCCCACTTCCTTCCAATCACCCTCCCCCACTTCCTTCCAATCACCCTCCCCCACTTCCGTCCAATCTCCCTCCCCCACTTCCTTCCAATCTCCCTCCCCCACTTCCTTCCAATCACCCTCCCCCATTCCCTTCCCGTCCCCCTCCCCCCACTCTCTTCCAATCTGCCTCCTCCACTCCCTTCCAGTCTCCTTCCTCCACTCCCTTCCGATCTCCCTCCCCCACTCTCTTCCAATTTCCCTCCCCCACATCTTGCCAATCCCCCTCCCCCAGTCCCCCACTTCCATTCCCCTCCACCCACCACCAAGTCTTTCATTCTCCCTCCCTATCCAGCTCCCATCCCTCCCACCCTTCTCCTTCTCTCTCCTCCCTCCCACCCTTCTTCCTCTCTCTCTTCCCACTCCCCTTCTCCCCCCTTCCTCTTACGAAATCTCTCCCCCACCCTTAACTCCCTCTCCTGACCCCTTACCCCTGCTTCTCTCCCTCCCTCCTTCCCTGCACCCTGTCTCTCCCCACGCCCCTCCTTCCCTCTCCCTCCCACGAAACCTCCGCCGCCCTAACTCTTCCCTCTTCTTACTTCCTCCTCCTTACCCCTTTTCCCTCCTCCCCCACTCCTTCTTTGGGAGGGGAGGCGTACTTACTCAGACAACATGTGCTGTGCTGTGCTGTGTGTGTGTGTGTGTGTGTGTGTGTGTGTGTGTGCGTCGAACTCGTTTCCAATATTGTCAGGTTTATGAGTGTTTTGTATGTGTGTGTGTGTTCGAGTGCATGTGCGTGTGTATAAGTGTGTATGTAAGTACGTGTGTGTGTGTGTGTGTGCGTGTGTTTGTGTGCGGTCGCTTGTGTGTGGTGTACACATGTCTGTACATAAGCACACGCAACTGCCATTGTGCTTAAGTGTGCGTGAAGATATGTGTGTGTGCCGACCTTGCGTGTGTAGGAGTACCTTCATTTACACACACACACACACACACACACACACACACACACACACACACACACACACACACACACACACACACACACATACACACACACACACACACACACACACAGCACCGGTGAGTGTAAGTACGCGTGACATTATGTTTGAGAGAGAGAGAGAGAGAGAGAGAGAGAGAGAGAGAGAGAGAGAGAGAGTTTGTGCATCAGCATTTAACACTTTTTCTAATGTTTCTGTCCATATGCCTTACAGTTTTTATGCTTACTATACAACATTATTCTAATTTCACTTTCTTTAGTAATCCTTTCTGCCACTACAAGATTTTCAACCCTTTCAGCTGAACGATATTTTTCATTTTGTTCTAGGCAATGTCATTCTATTTCGTCCGACTAAGTAAATCCTCCTCGTAGTGTAGGATTTAATGAAGGCGGTGTGTAATCCTTTCAGTTCCAAAAATTTCTGTTCACCTGCATAAAATCGACAGGTAGAAAAAAAAAAACAAGACGTCATCGTAGTGAATTGGTCCTTCAATCTTCAAAACGAATATCAAACTAAAAAGCAAAGAAATAAGTGAATAAGTAAGCCAGTGTGTGTGTGTGTGTGAAAATAGGAAGGTGAGGAGGTGTGTGGGAAATACAATACGTGACTGGGAGAATAAAAGTGAGAAAGCGTGTGAGTTTGTGAGACTCGATGTGTAACAATGGAAACTCGTGAGAGAATGAGAGAGAGACAGTATAAGAGATGACAGCCGGAGAAGAGAAAGTGGGTGAAAAAAGGCAATAGGTAACACTGGATGAGTGAGAGACCGTGAGACAGACAGAGATAAGCAGATGAGCAGGTACCCGGAGATAGAGAGATACTGATAGTGATTGGAAATAATGAGAGATACAGAGATGTTAATAAAGAAGAGTGATGGAAAGATGGTGACAGAGACTGAGAAGCGTAATCAGAGCAGTCGTATTCAAGATAGTGATAATGATACAGTAGGAGAGAGAGAGAGAGAGAGAGAGAGAGAGAGAGAGAGAGAGAGAGAGAGAGAGAGAGAGAGAGAGAAATACAGATAAGGAATTACACCCACCTGTGCATTTAAAACATTAGACACAAATATATTTAGAGCATATGTCAGTTTCAAGAAGGACTAAAAATTTCTTATTACTAAAATAGGTTGGACAAAGGTGTGGCCTGTTTACGGTACTGTAGCCAGGTAATTTAATTAAGGCGACCCGTAGCTCACCTGCCGCCACGCCCCACCTGATTAAGTAATTAGCAGGTGTGGAGAGAGAGAGAGAGAGAGAGAGAGAGAGAGAGAGAGAGAGAGAGAGAGAGAGAGAGAGAGAGAGAGAGAGATTGATAAAATAAGTGAATTTGTAAAAACTTATGAAATATATGAGGCATTAATAAAAAGTTAATGATTTAGAGAGAGAGAGAGAGAGAGAGAGAGAGAGAGAGAGAGACCCTTATCATTCCTCATCCCTGATAAACAAAAACACGGTCTCACAGAAAACTTTCACTATTACTCATATTATCCTCGTTTGTCATACACGTTCTTGCACAGTTGAGTATAAAATCATTCCCGTGCAATTTAGTCAAAAAATTGTGAAACCCGGACATGATATTCAGAAAAAAATGTGTTACCCTCCGAACGTGGCATCACCGAGTTCGAAATATTACTGTTCACTGTCTCTTAATTTTTCGTATTGAAGTGAGTCGGTGATTATGTCCGAAACTGTACATTACCACTGATTTTCGCTCAGGTTTTCATCTAACTAAGCTAATTCCTATGTGAAATTTTGTCGTGATATTTGAAAAAGAGTGATATATTAAGGAAAGGCTGTTGTTTATCTCCTTTCATTAGAATAAGGACGAAAGTAAAAGAAAACAGGGGAAGAGTGTAGTATCTCTTCACTTGCTCTCTCTGACTGACATTATTCTTTATGATTATTGATGAGAGAGAGAGAGAGAGAGAGAGAGAGAGAGAGAGAGAGAGAGAGAGAGGGGCAGGAGTAAAGGAGGGAGAGGGAGAGAGGAAGATAGAGAGGAAAACAAGGAAGGGGAAATACGGAAAGCATGGAGAAGAGAAAGCCAAGAAGGTGGAGGAGGAGAAAAGGAGGAGACAAGACGGGAGGGAAACAAGAAGGGGAGAAAAGAGTATGAAACAGAGAGAGAGAGAGAGAGAGAGAGAGGGAGAGAGAGAGAGGCAGGGAGGAAAGGAGGTGGAAGGGAGAGACGGAAGGAAGGGAAGAGGAGAAGCAGGGAGAGAACATTAATCATAGTTCTTCATGTTTTTCATAAAGGGGCTTCTAAACGTACAGCATCGTAACTTGGTGTTCAGAGGGAGGGAAGGAGGGAGGGAGCGAGAAGGAAGGAGGAAAGAAGAAAGAGGAAGGACAGAGAGGTAGAAGGAAATAAAGGGAGAGAAGGGGAAAGTGAAGGGGGGAGGAAGGGGACGGAGGATAGGAAAGGCAGGGAGAAAAGGGGAAGAAAGAGAGTGTGAGGGTAGGAGAAAAGGAAGACGGAGGGAGAAAAATGGAGAGGGGGAGATAGAGAAATGGGAGGGGATAGGAAGAGAAGGAATGAATAATGCGGGAGAGGGGCGGGAGGACAGAAGGCAAACAGAAAAGAGTAGGAAAGTAGAGAGAGAGAAGGAGGAACAGAAAATGAAGGAGAATATGTTGTGACTTAGGCTGCGTTCACACCAAGCGATTCGATTCGATTCAATTCATGGAGAATCATTTGATTCGATTCATTTTGAATCAGCGCCGTTCATACCGACAGAATCAAACTGTCCGAATCAACAGGGAGTAGTGCAAAGGCTGACTTGAACGAGGATGGACGTAGACGCTCTTGCTGAAATAGAGGTGTTGCTGTGGCTGAGGCGGCGTAGGCGTAGGCGTCCAAGAAGAATATGGGTGCATGAAATTAATGCAAAAAGACCTGATTTTGGGAGTTTCGGACACTTGTTCCCAGATTTGATAAACAATTCAGACAAGTTTTATGATTATTTTAGGATGACCACTGAACAGTTTAAAATGCTAGTGGAGTTGACTGCACCCAACATAAGAAAACAGAATACTAATTACCGACGTGCAGTTGGAGTTGAAGAAAGGATTGCCATTTACCTTAGGTAAGAAGTGAACTGTCAAAAAGTCTGAAAGTTGGGAGAAGTAGTGTTTCATGCAGTATAAAAGACATCTTTTATTTCTGGTTATGAATACAGAATACATTAAGAAAACATATATTTTATTTCTGGTTGTGCATAGAGTAAAAATAAGTATAAATTCTTTGTTTCTGGTTGTGAATATATTAAGAAAATAGACATCCTTTATTTATGGCTGTGAATACAGTAAAAAAATAGACATCCTTCATTTATGACTGAATAGAGTAAAAAAATAGACATAATATGTTTATCGTTGTGAATGCACCAAAATCATTGTTCCACTTTTTAGCATCATAAATAGCACGTCGCTCTCTCACTAAATTTATCAGGACGTCCGGTAGCATGGTGCTCACTCCTCCACTGAATCGCCGTGACTGATGAAAAAATGGACCCTCGCGCATCAGTGATTCTGAATCGCCTTGAATCGCCATGATTTGAATTGAATTGATTCGCTTGGTGTGAACAGTTCCTATAGGAATTAACATGTCGCATCAAGACGAATCATGAATCGATGTGATTCTCCATGAATTGAATCAAATCGAATCGCTTGGTGTGAACGCAGCCTTAGTTACACAGACCACACGGGCCCAACGACCTGGCGTGTCCTTAACCCCTTCATTTCGAGGGCGTCAATACTATACTATACTTTCCCCTGACGACTGAGCTTAATGAAGGCTATATCTAACATCACGAGCTAGAAGGGACTCTCCTGACCCTTGCATTGCTATAGGACGTTGCAAAGCTGCATTAGATAGTCTGGTGGCAGCAAAAATAGAGTAAAATAACACAGTCTGGCTAAATGTGTTAAAACATATGCAATAACGATCTCACACCTTAGTCAGAGAATTATAGGAAAAGGATATCACAAAAGTTAGCTCCAACATCACCCTCCAGACCCTCCCCCTACAACCCGTCCAGGAATAATAGCAGGGTATACACTGCAGGACTGAAATGGCTGAAGGATACGCCCTAAGAATAGTACAAAACTTGATTATTATTATTATTACTTGGTAGTCCAACGAATGATACTGCTTAATAATATACAATTACACTAAACGCTTTTCAACATGTATTTCATTTTCCTGCATGGCTGTTCTTACAATAATTTCTATGAAGGAAAAATGTAGGTCATGACAGTATGATTTCATTACAATGCACACTTCATATACCCCTATTGATTTATATTATTCATACAAAACAAGGCCAATGCTTTTATACAAAGCACATAAGCACATCTTAAATAGCATGTGTCGCATATATGTTGGTAGATAAGCGCACACAGAGAGAGAGAGAGAGAGAGAGAGAGAGAGAGAGAGAGAGAGAGAGAGAGAGAGAGAGAGAGAGAGATTACTGATTAATGGTGCTCTAATCTAATAATGAAAACGCCTGTGGTGGCAATCGGTGTACCACATATTATGGAAATATGTTACACTTGTCATCGCATCAATAATGAAGCTATGATCTGTGACATTTAGACCACTGTATTTCCTTCATGTTGTAATATAATCCCATGTGTAGGCAGGTCTGAAAAAAAAAAAAAAAAAACTACATTGGTGTGTTTTTAAAGATCAGAAGCATTATAAAAGCGTTCTGATACTATTTCTTTCATTCAACACATCAGGAAATAAATAGCCTGAGTGTTTCTTTTCTTTTCGTCTTTCATCACAGAGTTTATCACGGGGGTTAGGTATTGCTTATCTGGCTACGTCTTTGCATAGATGAGAAGCAAAACATGGCAGTGAACAACAAAAACAAAAACATCATCAACAACAACTACAACAGCAATAACAAAAACGATAATAATAATAATCATAATAATAATAATAATAATCATCATCATCATCATCATCATCATCCAATCCTACATTGCCCCATGAGGAGCGTAGGAGCCCGGGGCTAGGCAGTTGGTCTCGACATTTAAGATGAGAGTGACCAGCCTAACTCATCCCTGAGTGGCATTACATGAGCAATCAACCCCCCTACCATCCCTTGGATATAAACCTTCACGGGCTCAATCCGACTGGAGCGCAGTAATTACCCACTCAACCACCAGGTGCCAAAATTTGGTTATATGGTTACTACCTAGCGTAGTAAATGGTTTCCTGGTGTACAGGAAACCATTTGGCTTGTCACTCAGTGTACAGTCACCCACAGGCAGAAGGAAAAGGAAAGAATGAAGGAAAGAAATACAGAGGAGGATGGAAGGAAAGAAGGATGGAAGAGAGGGAAAGGCAGATACCTGAGAGCAGCACTACATCGAGTAAGTGGATGGTGAGCGCCCCCAACTACCACAATAATAATAATAATAATAATAATAATAATAATAATAATAGTAATAATAACGATGATAATAACAATAATAATAATGATGATAAAAATGTATGCGTAGATGGTTATGCCTGTGAGATGGAGCCAGGGTTCCTGGATTATGAAGGGTGTGTGAAGGAGTGTCTGGTCCATTTCACAAGACATTCTGTTGATAGTTTTCCCTCGTTCGTACTTTCCTTATTTTCTGAAACCTGCCTGAACCCTCCCTTGGATAGGAAAACAGGTCAGGATGAGGATGATATTTTCACTACAGCCACAGATGATTCATGGACGGTGGAATGATGTTCTTAAATATGAGTGTGAAAAATCGTTTGATAAATCTACCATTCTGTTACTCCCTAAACAGTCGCATTATATTTTTGTTAGATATTACAGCTTTCTATTTGTAATACTGCTATGCATACTTAAGTAAAGCACCTTGTTGACTGTGTCTGCCAGTCCCTCAGGAAAACATGCTGTAGCTAAATGAAACTCGGGGCACGCTTGGCATCCCCTGAGGTCGCACAAGAGTTGAGTCCTGCGTTTTACAGGCGAGGTGTACTGCAGGGCGTTGGGCTGACTGAAGTACAAGATCCTCCAAAGTACTACAGGTTGTGGCGCTGTTGGAGGTCTGCTGTGATACTAGTGTATTTGTTCATGTCTCATGTCTTTTGTGCTGGAACAAGCCCTTTATAGTGGTCACACAACAGTAGACGTGAGACATTAACAAATACATAGGTGACACACAACACCACCAACACACCACCCCCTGTAGTGCTTGTAAGTGGAGCAGTTTGTACGTCGAAGTTGGTCCCTCAGTAACTCGGTGAGAGAGATATCTGGGTTATCCGTGGGAGGGTTCGGCAAAAAGAAAGACAGAGAAAGAAGAACATGGGACTCCGATGAACGCCTAACTGGGTTAACAAAAATCTTTGCTCATTGCCTTAATAGCTGTTCTTAATACTGTGACTCCAGGTTCATCTGAATTTGATTTCAGTGAACTGTAGGCTAAAGTTCCCCTTCTCCAGTAGTCCCTCATTTTCCCTTCGAGGGATAGGGAAGGAATCGAAAGACAGAAACCAGTGACACCGCATAGTTACACAGGTGCCACCACGTGAAGGCGTCTCTCTCCAACATTTTTTATTTATCGTAATGAAGTGTTAGTTATTGCAACGAAAAAAACTGTCCTGAACTGTAACTAAAATAAAGTTCCATTATTTCTTTTTATCACAGATGTTAATAAGTTCCCAAAATTTTTCCACCAAACCCCCTGGAGCCATGTTCTTATCAAATACTCATTAGAAGACCCAAAGCAATAAAACACGCTCTCTTTCCACTTACTGAATCTTTATCCAATCTCCCGGGGATTCTTTGTAATAACACCATTGAGATTAATGTGAATTGCCCCGTTCTGTGACTTGTGTTGGCAGAGAGAGAGAGAGAGAGAGAGAGAGAGAGAGAGAGAGGGAGAGAGATGATGCAAACAGATATGAAAAGACAGATAATTGTTAACAGACTAATGGACAGATAGACAGAAAGACAGATAGATTGGTACATACATACAAACATAAGGAGAGAGAGAGAGAGAGAGAGAGAGAGAGAGAGAGAGAGAGAGAGAGAGAGAGAGAGAGAGAGAGTAGTAGTAGTAGTAGTAGTAGTAGTAGTAGCAGTAGTAGCAGTTGCAGTAGTAAAAGAGGAGGAGGGGAGGGAGGGATGGGAAAAGTTGAACAAAAGTTGGAGAGACGTAGAGAGCAAAAAAGGGAGATCTATGGGTGTAAGGGAGAAAGAGTGGGAGGAGAGAGAGAAAGTATGTGAGAGAGGGAGGCGAGAGAGAAAGAAAGAATGGTGATTTATGGCTGTGATGTAGTGAAGGGGAGATTTTAATGTGTGTAACTTAATTAAAGAGAGAGAGAGAGAGAGAGAGAGAGAGAGAGAGAGAGAGAGAGAGAGAGAGAGAGAGAGAGAGAGAGAGAGAAGATAGGAGGATATTGGAAGTACCGGTAACAGAGGCCCATAATGAATGTATCTGTTGGAAGAAATACCACTAATACGACGATCTAACCAACGTGTAAGAGGAAGGGATAGACAGGAGGAAGACTCTCCCCACCCATCACACTGTCCAGAAAAATCGGCAGTAAAAAGATAGAAATAAACATCATGCTTGTTAGAAAGAGCAAGAATGAAAATTTTTTACGGGAGAGGCAGAAGAGGAACAACTGTGGATGGACGAAGAACTGTGCAATGTGCAGCCCTTTTTCTGCAGATCTGTAAAAGAAAAGAAATCGGAGTCGCCAGATGTTCTTGTTATTAATCAAACGTGTCCCAGTCGTCAGCATCACTTGACCCTTGAAATAAACAAGTTAGTTATAGCCTTTAGTCTCAAAATACCTGTCTAGCCGAATTTAAAACGTATCAGTAATTTTTGGGCCAACTACTGTCGCTGGTAACCTGCTCTATTGTTCTACTACGCGAATATTAAAGTAATTTTCCCTTATATTAGTGCTGTAATTTTTTTTTTTTTTTTTTTTTTAGTTTCACTCCCTTATTTCTAGTCACAATATCATTCTGTATTTCGAACATAATACCGTATCTAACATCGCCAGGTGTGTTAGTGATTTTAAATACATGTATTAGATCTCCTCTGAATCGTTCGTTTTTCTTTTTTAGAGAGAGAAAAATTTGGCTTCTTAGTCGCTTTTCATATGGTAAATTTCGCAGCGATGAGGTCATTTTTGTGTGTCTGCGGTGCACTCTCTCCAGTCTGTTTTCACCCATAAGATTCAGGGACCAGTGTTGCGCACAGTATTCTAGGTGTGGTCTATCTAATGACGTATAAAACTTAGAAATTACATCGGGCGTTTTATAATCAAAGTTCTATACGATGAAGAACATTTTGTTGGCCATGTTCTATGCGATGAAGAACATTTTGTTTGCCACGTTACTGACTTCTATGCATTGTTTTGAGTTTTTGAGGCTGTCACTGATAATAACTTCTAGATCCTTCTTGTCCTTTACTTCCGTCAGCGGGGTTTCGAACATGCGGTATACATATTTATGGAACAAGGCTATTGTATCCCTAACAGTTTTTCCAAAATTTTGCATAGTACTGATGTTAGGCTTACTTGTATTGCGTTTTTTCTCGCCGTTTTAAAAGATAGGTGGTATATTAACGAGCGTCCACTGATCAGGTAATCTACATTCAGTTAATGATTTATTAAATATTTAGCTGTAGGAAAGGCTACCTGTCTAACATTCACTGTAAATACAAGGACATATCTGCGGGCCAGTTGATTTATTTTGTTCAGTTTTTTAAAGATAACTCTTCGTGTCCTGTCACTTCGTTGATTGACAACTTATGATCATCTGATCCTGAGAAAACCGATTGTAGAATGGGAATGTTTACACCATTTTCTTTTCTGAAAACACTGTGAAATGATTCGTTCAGTATTGTTGCTATTGCTTGGTTAGCATGGACGTGATCGCCTTCCGAATTTAGTACAGAGCCTGTGCTATCTTTTGCATTTTTCTTACTCCTCACATAACGAAAAAATGATATATGGTTTGATTTTGCTTTACGAAAAATTTTCGCCTCAAAGTCTCATTTAGTTTTTCGAATAACTTTCGTACATTGCCGCAGTACTTCAAAATGTTTCTTACCCACATCGTGATTTCCCGTACTTTTGTCTTTTTTTTTATATGCTCTTCTCTTGCGACCAATGATTTCTTCAGTATATTTTGATATCATGGCCTGCTTATTAGGGTGATTATTTATTCGGGTAATTCTCAGTATATTGTTTTGTTCGATAGATATCAATCGATGCAATTTAATTACTCATAATATCAAAGTTAACTTTTTTGAAGTCAGAAACTCAGAGGCCACTGTTTCTAGCCTTATAGTTTATGCTAATTTCGAGTCTTACGATACGACTGCAGTTGCCAAAATTTTCACGAGCATGCTGTTGGCATAACGTTCTCCCTACGTGTCAAGTGGGGTTGGTGAAGGAGTAGTGCCCCTCCCTGTAAAACAATTAACTCTAAGCCTTGGTCACCCCGTTTGGGATACATGGCGTCTGGCAATGAATGAATGATGAAAATCACAAAAATTTATGAGATCACCGTCTGTTTCTTGAAAAGGGAAGGAAGTTGTATGCAGCCTTCATGGATTTCGAGAAAGCATATGACAGAGTGGACAGACAAGGAATGTGGAAAGTATTAAGAATATATGGAGTAAATGGGAAGCTGCTGAATGCCGTGAAGAGTATGTATGAGGACGCTAAGAGTGCGTGTGGATGGTGAACCGAGTGAATTTTTCCATATGAATGTTGGACTGAAACAGGGATGTGTAATGTCTGCATGGTTGTTCAGTCTGTATATTGTTGGGGTTATAACAGAGATACAAAGTAGGGCAATGGATGCTAGAGCGGCCCTGATGAGAAAGGGCAGTGTTTGGAAACTTGCTTTTCTGTTGTTTGCAGATGATACTGTGTTGTTAAGTGAAGACGAAGGGGAACTGCAAGGCTAGGTGAATGAGTCTGGGAGTGTGTGTAAAAAACGGAATCTAAAGGTGAATGTAGGGAAGAGTAAGGCTGTGGTTTTCGAGAGAAATGAAGTCACTGCTGGATGATGAGGAAATGGAAAGTGTGAGTGCATAGAAATACTTGGGTAGTGTGATGAGTAAGGGTGGAAGTTTGGAGGATGAAGTGCTTGAGAGGGTACAACAGGGAAGAACGGTTGCTGGTTCATTGAATGCAGTGATATGAAATATGGAAGTGAGCATGGAAGTAAAAGTTACTGCATGATAGTATTGTGATACTAGCTCTAACGTATAGAAGCAAAGTTTGGACCTTGTTGGAAGGACACAAGTCAAGAGTGAGGGCAGTGGAAATGAGTTATCTGAGAGGAGAATGTGGTGTTACATGGAGAGACAGACTGACAAATGAGGATGTGAAGGGGCATTGTGATGTGGATGTGAATGGGATGGAAAACGTTAGGAGAAATACATTGAGATGGTTTGGCTGTGCGGAGAGGATGGAGAAAGAGAGACTAACGAGGAAAGTGTATGAGAATGACGTGGAGGGGGGAGGGGAAAGGGAAGGGGATACCGAGGATGAGGTGGACGGGTGGAGTGGAGAGGGGTGTGTGAGCTGGAGGGAGGACAACGAAATGGCGGGGGACCGGGTGACATGGAGGCGATTTGTTTGCGGTCACCCCTTACGGGATTAAGGCATTTGGCTATAGATAGGTAGATAGACTGTCTGTTGCTAGGGCAAGATCGAGTATGTTATTACCACGCGTCGTCTGTGTATTCACTGCCTGACGTTAAAATTCATCATCTGTCATTTCTACCAACTTATTGCTCTCAGTGTCAGCACACAAATTTTTTCAGTCAATATTCGGATTATTAAAATTTCCTAAAATAATGCAGTCTTGATTTCTATAACTAATTTTGTTTCGTAGTACAGTAATTTGTTGTTTTCTTCGGTGGTCTGTATCTATCTATCTATCTATTGCCAGACATCTCAATCCCGTTTGGGGTGGCCACAAATAAATCGCCTCCAAGCCACCCTGTCCCCCGCCATTTCACTGCCCCGCTCCCAATTCACACCCCCCTCTCCCATATACCTCTCCAACCCATCCCTCCATCTCATCCTCGGCCTCCCCCTCCCTCTTCCCCCTCCCTCTTCCCCCCTCCACCTTACTTACATACACTCTCTTCGTCAGTCTTTCACCCTCCATTCTCTCCACATGGCCAAACCACCTCTGTGTGTTCCTCATAACGCTTCCTATCACATCCACATCCACACCACAACGCTCCTTTATATCCTCATTCTTCAGCCTGTCTCTCCATGTGACTCCACAGGCTCCTCTTAAATAACTAATTTCCACTGCTCTCACTCTTCACTTGTGTCCTTCCAACAACGTCCAGGCCTCACTTCCATACGTTAGAGTTGGTATCACAATACTGTCATGTAGTAACTTTTTCACTTCCATGCTCACTTCCCTATTTCTTATCACTGCTTTCAAAGAACCAGCAACCTTTCTTCCTTGCTGTACCCTTTCAAGCACTTCACCCTCCAAACCTCCATCCTTACTCATCACATTACCCAAGTACTTAAACGTACTCACATTTTCCAATTCCTCACCATCCAACTTCGCTGTACATTCACTGACTTCACCCCTCTCAAAGACCATCACTTTACTCTTCCCTACATTCACCTTTAGATTCCGTTTCTTACACACTCTCCCAAACTCATCCACCAAGCCTTGCAGCTCCCCTTCGTCTTCACTCAACAACACAGTATCATCTGCAAACAACATTACTGGGAGTTTCCAAACACTATCCTCTCTCACCAGGGCCACTCCAACATCCACTACCCTACCTTGTACCTCTTTTATTACCCCATCCATGTACAGATTGAACAACCATGGAGACATGACACATCCCTGTTTCAACCCAACCTTCAAAGAGAAAAATTCACTCAGTTCACCATCCACACGCACTGCAGCCTTCGCACCATCGTACATACTCTTCACAGCATTCAACAACTTCCCATCTACTCCATATATTCTTAATACTTTCAACAATCCTTGTCAATCCACCCTGTCATATGCTTTCTCCAAATCCATGAAAGCCGCATACAACTTCTTTCCCTTCTCTAGAAACTTTTCCACTAAAGATCTAAGAATGAATAGCTGATCTACACAACCTCTTCCCTTCCTAAAGCCTCCCAGTTCTTCTCCAACTAATTTCTCTGTTCTTTCTCTAACTCTGTCAATAAGTATCCTACCATACACTTTTCCTATTATACTAAGAAGACAAATGCCCCTATGATTACCACACACTTCTTTTTCCCCTTTTCCTTTGTACAAGGGAATAATTATACCTGACTTCCAATCCTCCGGGACTCTACCTTCCTCCCAGGCCAATCTGCACATCTTCCACATCCATTCTACTACTATCTCTCCCCCATGGTTCAGCATTTCACCACACACTCCATCAATTCCTGGGGCTTTCCCCGATTTAACTTTCTTCATTGCTCCCACAACTTCTATCCTACTGATTTCTTCCTGTCTTCTCACCTCCCTCCTCCTCCCAGCCATTCCCCAGCCACTTATACTCACATTACTTCCATCCTCTATGTTCAACAAATCCTTAAAGTGTTCTCTCCATCTGCTCACTTTTTCTCCCTTCTCCACTAGTAATCTACCATTTTTATCTTTCACTCCCCTGCTAACTTCACTTCCACCCTGTCTTACTCTTTTCACCTCTTTCCAGAACATTTTCTTACAGTCCCTCCACTTTACACTCAAATTCCTTCCAAATTCCTCATCCACTCTCTTCTTACTCTCTCTTACTAATCTTTTCACCTCTCTCTTTCTTTCTACATATAACTCTCTCTTCCGCCTCTCAACTTCTTCCACGCCCCTATTTCTCATCCATTCATTGTATGCTTTCTTCTTTTGTGCCACAACCTGTCTCACCTCTTCAGTCCACCACGCTGTTCCTTGCACCCCCCTCCGTCTTCTCTTCCTTCCACACACCACATCACATGCTGCACATATTTCTTCTGTAAATATCCTACACACACCTTCCACGTCTCCCATCTGCTCCAATTCATATTTGCCCAATCGTTCCCCCACTTCTCTCTTATACTCTGCCTTTTTCTCATCCTCTTGTAACCTTTCCACTCTCCTTGCAACTACTCCTTCCTCTTGTCTTTCCCTTCTTCTATTCCTCCATCTTACTTGAATCCTAATTCTGGCCACCACCAAGTAGTGGTCAGAAAGTCCACTCCCCTAACCTCTATAAGCTCTAGCATCCATTACACATCTTTCCATCCTTTCATCCACACACACATAATCAATCATTGCCTTCCTTTCATTCAGTTCACCACCCACCCTTCTCATCACTCGCCATGTATACCTGTGGATCATCTTGTGCCTGAAGAGGGTATTGGCTATCACCAACCCCCTCCCAGCACAAATGTCCACTAATGCACTGTCATTCTCATCTGTCTCAGCAGGCACACCCCACTCACCAACTATTCCATCCACCTTCACATTCCCAACTTTACCATTCATATCACCGATCAAAAACACTCTCTCATTCCTTCCAAACTTTTCCATGCACACTTCTACATTTGTCCAGAACTCTTCTCTCACTCTGCTTGCACGATCTTGCGTTGGCGCATACACACACACAATCGCCCACATTTGTATTCCAACTTTCAACTTTACCCACACAATCCTTGACCCAACTGATCCATACTGTCTTATGCTCTTCTTCCATCTTTTACCCACAACTATACATACTCCTTCCTTTGCCCTCTCATTCTCACCTACTCCTGCACATATACCCCATCCATACTCCCATTCTCTCACACTTTCTCCTCTCCATTTTATTTCAGTTATTCCACATACATCCACTTTCGCACCCTCAAGCACCTGGACAATCTCTCTCTCTTTCACCTCATCATTCGCTCCCCTTACATTCCAAGTTCCGATAACCATGTCCTTTGTCCGGTCCTTGGTCGTCATTGTTTGGTCAGTCCTTGTCCGAGGCTTATTGTTTGTTTTTTTAGTTAGTTGTTTTCAGGGGAGGGGCACTAACCCTCCGCCAACCCTTTTAGTCGCCTTTTACGACAAGCAGGGATACTGGGGGAGTATTCTTGAAAAAACTCCCTACCCCCAGGGGGGGGGGGTATTGTATTGTATTGTATTTATGTGAGTTTTAGTATATATTAGAAATCCCCCGCCGGTTTTTTGCAGTCGCGATTATTCATATAAAGTTATAGTTTTGTGGCGATACTTATCCAGTAAGGTCCTTGCTCGAGGGTTTAGCCATAATTCTGTAATCATAAGTATGTCTGGATTTTCGGCAGTTACATAAGTAATTAATTCGTCTCGCTGTCTGTCTGTCTATTGCCAGACGCCTTAATCCAGTAAGGAGTGGCCACAAACAAATCGCCTCCATGCCACACGGTCCCCCGCCATTTCACTGCCCTGTTCCCAGCTGACCCCTATCCTCACATATACTCTTCACTCCATCCCTCCATCTCATCCCTCCTTCTTCGAACCCCTCCATCTCACACACATACACTCTCCTCGTTAGTATCTCGCTTTCCATCTTCTCTACATGGCCAAACCTTCTCAACGTACTTCTCTTTGAGCTTTCTGTCACATCCACATCCACACCACAACGCTCCTTTACTTTCTCATTTGTCATTTTCCATGTAACTCCACATGCTCCTCTCAAATAACTCATTTCCACTGCCCTCATCTTGACTTGTGTCCTTCCAACGAGGTCCAGGCTTCACTTCCATACGGTAGAGTTGATATTTCAATACTGTCATGCAACGTCTTTTTTACTTCCATGCTAACTTCCCTATTTCTATCACTGCTTTCAAGGAACCAGCAACCCTTCTTACTTGTTGTACCCTTTCAAGCACTTCACTCTCCAAACTTCCATCCTTACCCATTACACCACCCAAGTACTTAAATGCACTCACAATTTCCATTTTCTCATCATCCAACCTCACCATATATCCAGTGACTTCATTTCCCTCGAAGACCATAAATTTACTCTTCCCTATATTTACCTTTAGATTGCTTTTCTTAAACACTCTTCCAAACTCTTTCACAAAGCCTTGCAGTTCTCCTTCGTCTTCACTTAACAAGACAGTATTATCTGCAAACAACAGTAGAGGGAGTTTCCAAATGCTGCCCTCTCTCATTAAAGCCACTCCAACAACCACTGCCCTACCTTGTATCTCATTTATAACCCCATTCACATACAGACTGAACAACCATGGAGACATGACACATCCCTGTTTCACTCTAACATTCGCATAGAAAAATTTCACTCAATTCTCTATCCACACCCACTGCAGCCTTAGCCCCTTCATATATACTCTTCACGGCATTCAGCATCTTCCCATGTACTCCATAATTATATGTTTAATATTTTCCACTTTCCTTGTCTATCCACCTTGTCATATGCTTTCTCCAAATACATGAGGGCCGTATACAACTTCTTTCCCTTCTGTAGAAACTTTAATCTAAAGAAAAATATTTCTCCCATTCATATGCGTAATATTCACAGTATGGCTGGATCTAGTAAGGCTGTGAGACACTAAAATTAGCCCTGTTTAATCATTTAAATCCTCAGTCGATGTGGCAATACTCGTACGAGCCACTGACCCGGCACTCCCTCCCTCCCCACAAATCCCCAGATTGTCACCTGCACCTGAGGTGAGATCAGATGCACCTGATTCTCTCGGTGATCTGGTCTCACCTCACTTGCCGGACCACCATTGGCCTCAGGGATTGGATTATTAACAGCTATGTCATTAACTGTCCCTCTTTGCACAGCTCTATTATTACAAAAACCATAACGAACACTATCATCTTGAACCCTGCCTTACCTTGTCTTTCCCACTCTATCGAGATGAAGGCCATCTCTACCGTACAAACTTCACTAATGATTAAAATTGTCCCAAACATCAACAAATGTCACACCTTTCTTTCTACACAGATCTTTCAGCCTAGTGTTGACTCCTATCATTCTATTGAAAACTACAGAGCCAACGTCAAATCATCGTAACCAACCATATACAACTACCTTCCTACGACGTTCCTTGAGCTTCCTGAGAATCTCCTTTGATCTGCCTGTAGTCCCTACTAGTCCCTACCACAGAAACATAGACGGAATCCTCTGAGGTGTTGCTGACTAAGTCATCAACTCTCTCAGTCACGTCCTGTAACCTATACCAAGGCAAGCAAAAACTCTTCCAACCAGAACCCATTGTAGAAAGCTTCTCCTGATGCCTGATCAATGAATCCCCGACAAATATAAAGCTAGGATCATCCTGCACTTCATCTTGTAGAAACTGAAATTTATTTATAATAGATACACTCCTATCAGTTTTACTTACCTTAGCTTTACACCATCCCTTGACTGGCAGGAAACCGTCACTATCATCTAGCTGGTTTCAGCCTTGAATACCCTACTTTCTAAGTTATCTACCTTGCCTAACACTTCTGCTTCTTCTTCCTCTATATGCAGTCTTAGCACTCACCATTCCAGCCTCAGTCTCCCAACCTTTCAACCTGTCATTAACGTGTCAACTGCCTCATTAGTTTTCCTAATTTCTAAACTAAGCCTTCTTGCTAACACACACAAAAGACAATACATGTACTCATTCCTCTTTCACCATAGATTCTCTTATAAACTCCTTGGAACACACACAGTAGGAGACTCATTGGGCAGACTCCATTTTGAGGAGCTTAGGGGAGCCCAGAGCACGTCTTTACCTGAGCAGGTTGGAGGTCAGACTGAACAGGTCAGAGAGAGAGAGAGAGAGAGAGAGAGAGAGAGAGAGAGAGAGAGAGAGAGAGAGAGAGAGAGAGAGAGAGAGAGAGAGAGAGAGAGAGAGAGAGAATAGATAAATCTGTAAAATGAGGGTGATAGGTAGAGGAAGGAGAGGGAGAAAACAATATAGGAGGAAAGTAGAAAAAAAAAAGACTTGCCGAAAAAAGTAGAGAAAATGGACGAGTGAGAAGAGACTACGTGATAGAACGAGGAAGTAAGAGGGAGGGGATGAGGAAGTGAGAGAGAGTGAGTGACTGAGTGTGAGTGATATGAATAGAATGACTGGGGGTGAGTGAAAATGGGAGAGAGAGAGAGAGAGAGAGAGAGAGAGAGAGAGAGAGAGGAAGGAAGGAAAGGAGATGGAGGGAGGGAGAGGTGGAAAAGTGGGCTGGATGGAGACGTTCCCGAGTGACACAAACAAGATGAATGGAGGTGCTGAGAGAGAGAGAGAGAGAGAGAGAGAGAGAGAGAGAGAGAGAGAGAGAGAGAGAGAGAGAGAGAGAGAGAGAGAGAGAGAAGAAAAAAGCAGTGAGAGGAGGAGAGCAAAAGAATAATGAAAAAGGAAAAATAGCAGAGAAAACTAAGAGGAATAAAGAGAGAAAAAGAAAAGAAAGAAGGTACGAGTGAGAGGCTAACCACATCATTACTGCCATTTTTCTTAGTTTGTTTTTGATTCTGGCAGACAGTTTTCTTCAGCTTAGGAAATTTCCCTGGTAGTTAAGGGGCTCTATCCTAAGCTGAATGAGGTTGTACAGATGATGCCTTTTTCATAACAGGGTGGTACATATATAGCGCTCCACCTCCACTCCACTGGGTCATTACCTCCGCCAACGAATTTGGAGGAGGTTACGTATTTACCCTGCAGGTCTGTTTGTTTGTCCACAAGATGCCTCATGATATTATTAATAGATTTCAATGAAATTTTGTTGATATGTGAGTCTTGAGCCAAGGAAGAGTTGATTGAATTTTGGCGATGTGATGTCGAGTCCCGGTTCAGGACTTCTTCATTTATTTTTTCTGCAAAATATCTCAAATGATATAGATGGATTCCACTGAAATTTGTGAATATGTAGGTCATGGGCCAAGGAATAGCTGATTAAGTGTTGATGGCGATATGAAATGTCTGGTATACTCGTTGGCGGAAGTTTGCCGTCTCTGTAGTGCTCTCTGCATGTCTATCTATCTATTGCCAGACGCCCCAATCCCGTTCAGGGTGGCCACAAACAAATCGCCTCCACGTCGCCCTGTCCCCCGCCATTTCACTGTCCCGCTCCCAACTCACACTCCCCTCTCTCATATACCTCTCCACCCCATCCCTCCATCTCATCCTCGGCCTCCCCCTCCCTCTTCCCCCCTACACCTCACTCACATACACTCTCTTCGTCAGTCTTTCACCCTCGTTCCTCTCCACATGGCCAAACCACCTCAGTGTATTCCTCCTAACGTTTCCTATCACATCCACATCAACACCACAACGCTCCTTTATATTCTCATTTGTCAGCCTGTCTCTCCATGTGACTCCACAGGCTCCTCTTAAATAACTCATTTCCACTGCTCTCACTCTTGACTTGTGTCCTTCCAGCAACGTCCAAGCTTCACTTCCATACGTTAGCGTTGGTATCACAATACTGTCATGTAGTAACTTTTTCACTTCCATGCTCACTTCCCTGCTTCTTATCACTGCTTTCAAGGAACCAGCAACCTTTCTTCCCTGCTGTACACTTTCAAGCACTTCACCCTCCAAACCTCCATCCTTACTCATCACACTACCCAAGTACTTAAACGTACTCACATTTTCCAATTCCTCACCAACCAACTTCGCTGTACATTCACTGACTTCACCTCTCTCAAAGACCATCACTTTACTACATTCACCTTTAGATTCCGTTTCTTACACACTCTCCCAAACTCATCCACCAAGCCTTGCAGCTCTCCTTCGTTTTCACTCAACAACACAGTATCATCTGCAAACAACATTACAGGGAGTTTCCAAACACTACCCTCTCTCACCAGGGCCACTCCAACATCCACTACCCTACCTTGTACCTCTTTTATTACCCCATCCATGAACAGATTGAACAACCATGGAGACATGACACATCACTGTTTCAACCCACTCTTCAAAGAGAAAAATTCACTCAGGTCACCATCTACACGCACTGCAGCCTTAGCTCCATCATACATACTCTTCACAACATTCAACAACTTCCCATTTACTCCATATATTCTTAATACTTTCCACAATCCTTGTCTATCCACCCTGTCATATGCTTTCTCCAAATCCATGAAAGCCGTATACAACTTCTTTCCCTTCTCTAGAAACTTTTCCACTAAAGATCTAAGAATGAATAACTGATCTACACAACCTCTTCCCTTTCTAAAGCCTCCCTGTTCTTCTCCAACTAATTTCTCTGTTCTTTCTCTAACTCTGTCAATAAGTAATCTACCATACACTTTTCCTATTATACTAAGAAGACAGATGCCCCTGTGATTACCACACACTTCTTTTTCCCCTTTTCCCTTGTACAAGGGAATAATTATACCTAACTTCCAATTCTCCGGGACTCTACCTTCCTCCCAGGCCAATCTGCACATTTTCCACATCCATTCTACTACTATCTCTCCCCCATACTTCAGCATTTCACCACACACTCCATCAATTCCTGGGGCTTTCCCCAATTTAACTTTCTTCATTGCTTCCACAACTTCTATCCTACTGATTTCTTCCTGTCTTCTCACCTCCCTCCTCCTCCCAGCCATTTCCCAGCCACTTATACACGCATTACTTCCATCCTCTATGTTCAACAATTCCTTAAAGTGTTCTCTCCATCTGCTCACTTTTTCTCCCTTCTCCACTGATAATCCACCATTTTTATCTTTCACTCCCCTGCTAACTTCACTTCCACCCTGTCTTACTCTTTTCACCTCTTTCCAGAACATTTTCTTACAGTCCCTCCACTTTACACTCAAGTTCCTTCCAAATTCCTCATCCACTCTCTTCTTACTCTCTCTTACTAATCTTTTCACCTCTTTCTTTCTTTCTACATATAACTCTCTCTTCCGCCTCTCAACTTCTTCCACGCCTCTATTTCTTCTCATCCATTCATTGTATGCTTTCTTCTTTTGTGCCACAGCCTGTCTCACCTCTTCATTCCACCACGCTGTTCCTTGCACACCCCTCCGTCTTCTCTTCATCCCACACACCACATCACATGCTGCACATATTTCTTCTGTAAATATCCTGCACGCACCTTCCACGTCCCGCATCTGCTCCAATTCATATTTGTCCAATCGTTCCTCCACGTCTCTCTTATACTCTGCCTTTTTCTCATCCTCTTGTAACCTTTCCACTCTCCTTACAAATACACCTACTTCCCTTCCCTCCCTTCTTCTATTTCTCCATCCTAATTGGACCTTGATTCTGGCCACCACCAAGTAGTGGTCAGAAAGTCCACTCCCCCAACCTCTATAAGCTCTAGCATCCATTACACATCTTCGCATCATTTCATCCACACACACATAATCAATCATTGCCATCCTTTCATTCAGTTCACCACCCACCCTTCTCATCACTCGCCATGTATACCTGTGGATCATCTTGTGCCTGAAGAGGGTATTGGCTATCACCAACCCCCTCCCAGCACAAATGTCCACTAACGCACTGCCATTCTCATCTGTCTCAGCAGGCACACCCCACTCACCAACTATTCCATCCACCTTCACATTTCCTACTTTACCATTCATATCACAGATCAAAAACACTCTCTCATTCCTTCCAAACTTTTCCATGCACACTTCTACATTTGTCCAGAACTCTTCTCTCACTCTGCTTGCACGATCTTGCGTTGGAGCATACACATACACAATCGCCCACATTTGTATTCCAACTTTCAATCTTACCCACACAATCCTTGACCCAACTGATCCATACTCTCTTATGCTCTTCTTCCATCTTTTACTCACAACTATACATACTCCTTCTTTTTCCCTCTCATTCTCACCTACTCCTGCACATATACCCCATCCATACTCCCATTCTCTCACACTCTCACCTCTCCATTTTGTTTCAGTTATTCCGCATACATCAACTTTCGCACCCTCCAGCACCTGGACAATCTCTCTCTTTTTCACCTCATCATTCGCTCTCCTTACATTCCAAGTTCCGATAACCATGTCCTTTGTCCGGTCCTTGGTCGTCATCTTTTGGTCAGTCCTTGTCCGAGGCTTATTGTTGGTCTTTTTAGTTAGCTGTTTTCCGGGGAGGGGCACTAACCCTCCGCCAACCCTTTTAGTCGACTTTTACGACAAGCAGGGATACTGGGGGAGTATTCGTGAAAACCTCCTCTACCCCCAGGGGGCTATACTGTATAGTATATACTGTATAGTCTTCATCAACCCCTTGAGTATGAAAGGCCTTTCCTAAACTGCCTAAAACCGTCTGGAGGAGGCAAGAATAACTTAGGAGCGACGTCAAAGGATTAATAAGGTAAAAAATCAAAAGAAATAATACTGAACGAAATAGGCGATTAGTTACGGTGAATCTCACTTCCTTTA
>NC_137014.1:33147493-33157493 GCF_032717465.1 Coenobita brevimanus | reverse complement strand
TCTATTGGTTACTGCTTCTCTGAACAGAACTGTCTGCATGCATCTCTCCGCCATTACGGCGGTCGCGTAGCACCCTTTTAGCGACAAACACTCTCCCCTTTCTGTTCAGCTTTCTAATACAAGAGTTAACCGTTACTCCCAGTCCTTCATCTATGGAATAGGTCAGCTCTGGAACTGTCTTCCTCTTTCTGTATTTCCCACTGCCTATGCCTCCAGTTTTCCAGTCGTTGTGTGTCAAGGCATCTTGAAATGAACGGATGTTGAATTTGGCTCTGTTTTTTTTTTTTTTTCCCTTGGAGGGAACAGTCTCGCAGGCTTCTGACCTTTGGTTCCTGCATCTTTGCATAGAAAAATATATGTAGAAAATAGGTACTTGATAGATTAACAGATATATAGACATATATAAATATATATATAGATACTGTATATAGATAGATATGGGTGTGCATGTGTATATGTATGTACGTACATGTATGTGTTGTATGCATCTATTTATCTATATGAAGTATATTTATCTTTATGTGGAAGCATATACTTCTCTTAGTGTCCCTTATTTTACTTTCACCCTTCTCATCGGCTACTTTCTCATTTCTTCTTTTCCCTATTTGCCTGCCCCCTCCCCCCCTTTTTTAACACGTTTTCCTATTTTTTCTTCTTTTATTCCTTCTCTTTAAGTCTTTCCTCCTCATTTTTCTCCTTAGGCATGAATCTTTTCACTTTCACTCTCTCCCTCTCCCATTCCCATATCTCTTCATTTCTTTTTGTCTTATTTCTCACCAACTTTCCATTCCTCTACCTCTCTTCCGCCATTTTTCTCTTCCCCTCTTGCTCCTTTTCTCTTCTCTTGCAGCATCATTGATTTTGCTCCATTCCTCATTTTCCTCTTCCGGTATCCGACTCTTTCTTTCTCCCTCTCTCTTTCTCCGTTTCCAGGTTTTCTTCAGCTCTGTCTATTCCTCTATCTACATCTTTTTCTTTTCCTTCATGCACCTCTTACGTTTTCCTTTACCTCACCTTTCCTCCACCGATGCACCTTTCCTCCATCCATCTTTTCCCCATTAATTTTTCCACCTCTCCGCAGTCTTCCTTTCCCTTCCTTCATCTCTATTTTCGCCACCTCTCTCTTCACCTTAAACTCTTTTCTGCCACTTCTTGTTTTTTTTTTTCCTCCTGCCCTGTTTATCTCTTCCCTCAGTACCACCAAACACCAGTCCTACTTCCCCTACCCGTCCCCACCTTCCCCCTCTCCCTGCACCACTTTTCTCCCTGATTTCTCATCCTACCTTCCCCTCGCCCCCTAACCAATTTCTTCCTCACTGTACCCCTCGAAACCTTCCCTATTTCCCCCCACCACCCACTTCTCCCTCTCTCACCGCCTTCCACAACCTCTCCCCCAACCATCTTCCCCCAGACCCTCGCCACCACAGCTCTCCAACCTTTCCCCTCTTCCCTTTTCCACCTTCCCCAACACTCCCAACCGTTTCCCCCCAAACCCTCTCTCACACCCCAACATTCCATCTCTCCCCCTACCATCTTTCCCTCTACCACCTTCTCCAGTCCTTCTCTCCTTCCCTTCCCCCTCCCTCTCCCACCGCCACACACGTCCAGAGCCAAAATGAAGGAGTGTTTCCAAACTTTTCTCAGATTTCACATTCCTCAGTTTTCACCGAGGCCCCAACTGCTGCTGCTGCCGCTGCCGCCGACGTTATACGGACCGACGGACGGCGGGAATATTGTTAAGTTTTCACACTCGCTTTTCCTTCCTCGTTTCGTTATTCCTGTCGCTTCGCTTTCACTATTCCCTTCGTTTCTGGTTCTGGCTCTCACTGTGTCACTAGACTTGTTTTCTGCCTCTTCTGTTTACTGTTCTGGTGTTATTTCACATCCTGACAATTAGACCATTTCGATATTTGGTTGGTTCACTGTTTCGGGGCTTCGTTGTTTCTGATTCTTTCTCTCAATATCACTTGTATTCTGCCTTATCTATTTACTATTTTGGTGTTATTTCGTCTTTTTTTCTATTACAGTGTTTCGATACTTTATTGTTTCACCATCTCGAAGCTTCTTTTTTCTGATTCTCACTCTCAAGAAATTGTCACTTGTTTTTCAGTCTCGTTTGTTTACTACTGTGGTGTTTACTGCTTTGGTGTTGTTTCGTGTTTTTCGCTTATGTGCCGCCTTGTTTCATTGCTGTACTATCGATGCTTCACTGTTCCCGTCGCTTTCACTGTTCAGAGGCTTCGTTGCTTCGGTATCTCTTCCTCTTCATTTGTCTCGTCTATTTACTGTTTTGTTGTCATTGGGGTTTTTCACAAGTACGGAGTCTCGATACTCCATTATTTCACCTTTTCGAAGTCTCACCGTTTCGACTCATATTTTTCCAATTGTTTTTCTCGTCTGTATGTTTTGGCGATATTTCCTATTTTCGCAGACGCAACTCATTTTGGATCTGTTATTTCACTGTTTTCAAGCATGGTTGTTTCCGCCTTCTCACTTTTCCGGTGCATTTACTTTTGTTCGTTTCTTTTAGCTTTGTAGTTTTTTGTGGTTTAATTCGTGTGCCATCATGTTCTCTGGTCGTTTCATTATTACGTCTTTCGTTTTGCCATTATTTTACTGTTATGTTACCCATAATTTTTTTCCGTACCATTTCGCCTCTGCAGTGATCTCGACCCTTCCTTATTCCACTATTATTCTAGTTCAAAGCTCCATTGTTTCAACCGTCATATGTTTTCCTGTAAAATTTCACTTTTTTCCTTTGTTTACCTTTTTCTTAATACGGCCTGTTCTTGTCATTCATTTGTTTCTTTTCTTTCAGGGTTCTTTTGCGCAGCTCTCTCTCTCTCTCTCTCTCTCTCTCTCTCTCTCTCTCTCTCTCTCTCTCTCATCTAATATACAGTTTAGGGCTGCAATCCTTTTCATTTCCGGAGTTTTCAAACAAAAATGGATTTCCCACCTTTCCACCCTCTTGAATATTATACATGGTAAAGCTAGGGTACAGTGGACAGAACTGGGGGAAGTTCGAGTAATCTAAAAGGAAATGGAAATTGTTTTACACCGTTAGGTTTTGTAATATACCGCAGCAAAACAAATCTCTCTGTGGCTTGAGTGGTAGTAGTAGTAATAGTGTTGGTGGTTGTGGTGGTGGAGGCTCCTACTGCTAGTGGTTAGCAGTAGGAGTAGTAGTAGTAGTAGTAGTAGTAGTAGTAGTAGTAATAGTAATTGTTGTTGTTGTTGTTGTTGCCCCAGTCCCATCTGAAATGTGGACTCAGTGGACTGCAGGCTGAAGTTATCATCCTATTGTCAACCATCCTTCTTTTGGGGAATGGTGAGGGAACTGAGGGGCACTGGTATCACCGAGTAGTGGAGCCACCCAGTTATATCGGAGCCACCACCTGAAGGCGTCCCTCTCCACCGCCGTGGCTTGAGTAAAATATCTTAGTGAGTCCACAGAAGGCGAAGTGGTTATTGGAGAAGGATATCATTACGTTTTGATTCTATTTCGAGACGAGAAAAAATGGAAAAGGGGAAGAAGCATTGATCACAGCTGGGTTATTTCGTCATCCCCTTAACCCACTGAGTCCGGGGATGTCTTTTTCATTTTATCATTGCCGTCTCCTGATAATTTTATTCAGTTTGGAAAGTGTGAGAGGCCTTCCCTAAGCTGAATAAAATCACCAGATGTCAGCAACAGAAGAAAAAAAGTCAACCGGATTCAAGGAGTTCATTGTTAACCTATCTATTATTCCCCCTCCCCCCCCTCTCTCTCTCTCTCTCTCTCGTCATACATTCCCAGCTCTGCCCCAGCGTCTGCATAATTCACCTGTTAATCGATGTTTTTTATTACTCAGGTGTTTTGGTATTCTCGTGTTTCCCTGTTCCAGCCTGCTGTTGTTTCGCTGTCTCGCCATTCCGCCTCTTTACATTTTCATCCCTTCGCTTCTCCGACACTGTATCGAAGTTTTGGTTCGCTCTTTCCTGGAATTTCTTTTTTTCTTTTTTCTTTTTTTCTTTTTTTTGCTCTCCCAATAAGCCCTTCAATAAGATGATGTTTCAATACCTGCTGCTAGGAAATCTGATATACCATAATTCTAGGTGTGTGTGTGTGTGTGTGTGTGTGTGTGTGTGTGTGTTTGTGCGTGTGTGTATGTATTCACGTGTAGTGCAGCCAAAACTGGAAAAAGGATTGCGATGAAAGGTGGCAAGATTGTTGCAGTTGGGCCAGAGATGGGTCCATTTCAACTTCATGTCGACTGGAATCTTCTAAACTGGTGTTTTTGCCTAGTTTTGTCTCCGTTGGCTTTACATTAGGCTGCGTGGATCCCGTCGATCGGTGGTTGTCCGGCGTCGAAGCAGCTATTCGTGTCTGTTATCCCACAAAATCATATTTCCCCTACAAAATGTATGTCATTGGCATCGATATACAATTCTACGTGCAATGGTGCAAAAACTTTTGCAAACAGATGCATAGTTTCTGAGATAGTCGTCTGTAACCTAAACAGTTGCTGGAGGGAGGGGGGGGGGGAAACATGCATAGCGGAAAATTGGTCATTTTCAACATAGTTACGGTGCATGAAATTTTGACATAGGAAAATAATTTGGCACCGTTAGGGCTGGAGCTGTTGTATATTCTTTAAACAGAGTCACCATGCATTCAGCCATTCTACTGCAGCTGCGAAATGGTTGAAACCTAACCCGTACACCTGCAAACGATTGCGATTCGACGGTTCAGCCCGAGAGCCCTCCGCAGGAGCAAGTGCGCAGCAGTCTGGTAGGCCCTCGAAGTACTTACGTGTATCTGTACATATACCTGTCTCATGTCTCTATCCATCTCAGTCTGTCTCTCTGTGTCAGTCTTTTTGTCACTCTGTTTAGCTATGTATCTGTCTACTGGCCTGTCTGTATATTTATCTAGATCTCTGTCTGTCTATTTCTCTGTATTTGTCTATCTCTGTCTGTATAATATTAACTAATATGGAGACATCTGGTAGTGAAGAGGTTAATTCCTTCACTACGATGACTAATAGTTTACTCATGTTACCACCAGACTACTTCACTCATCTTACGAGGAACCTCTGGCTCAAAACCCCCACCTGCTGAAAAAAAATCTCCCTGTCTGACTCAAATAGTGCACAGAAGGCGTCAGTAAAGCAAAACATAAGACATTCTCGAAAAGAAGGTAGGAGGGTGAATGGTCCTAAATGTGTTTGGGGGTTCTTATTCAGCTGAACATAATCATCATATGTTAGAAACTAGCACAGCAAAACTGTGCAGCTCCACTCCACAGCAGGAGACCCTAGGGGATCGTCCCCCTCCCTCACGGAGTGGATGGGTCCCACCCTGCCCAGGATTTATTTTGGGTGGAGCTATAACACTGTACAAAACTTGTTTTCTTGAAAACAAACAAACAAACAAACAAACACTGGCATTACTCAGGACCTCTGAGGGTTTCCTCTCTTTCCTCCCCCCCTCCCCTGTGAAGGTCGGATTTCAGTGGTCTCACCCAGCTTACAATCTGGCTCGGGTGAAGGTCTACCACTGTGTAAATTTTCATGTTCCTGGGTAAAAACATGGCATTACCCCCGGCAGGGTCTGCCCACTTCCACTGAGAGCGGGAGAGTTCCACACTACCTTAAACCTCCTCTGTGTGTTGGTTTACCACTGCGCAAAGTTTCGTTTCAAAAGGTAAAGAACCAAGGCCGTGCATACCGGCATTGCCCGTGACCTTCATGGGCCACCCCTTCCTTGTGAAGGACGGCTCTGGGGAATCCCTCCTTGCCTAATAGATGGTCCTTGTGGAAGTCTACCACTGTGCAAATGTAATTTTCCCAAGCATTCCCATTTGCCAGAAAACGCACTTTCTGAAAACCACGTACTCTTTCGCATACTCCTAAGTCTCAGTCTGGCGAAATACTGTGCCTTGCCCACTCCGTGGAGTAAGAGGGGGGGGGAGATAAACGTCCGGGGCCCTTGAGGGTGTAATTTTCTTTATTTTATTGTATTAATTCTGCCTTGAATTACTTCGCTTCTCTGCTCTCTCTGTCTCTGTCTCTCTGTCTTTCTGTTTGTCTGTCTGTCTGTCACACACACACACACACACACACACACACACACACACACACACACACACACACACACACACACATTATTGCTCTCTCGCTCTCTTTCTCTTGCTGTCTCACTCGCTTACTCTTTCTTGCCCTCTCTCGCTCTTATTCACTCTTACCGTCACTTCATCCCTATCAATTTTTCACATTCCCTTCACTTCCATTCCTTTCTTCTTCTCATTCGCACGTTCCTCTAACCTCCGCTACATCTTTTTCCCTCGTCCATTTTCTACCTATTCCCGTCTTCTGCTTTCCCCCTGCTTGGCTCTTCAGTCTTTTCCATTTTTTCTTTTCCGTGTTCAGTTTTTTGTTGCTTCACTCTTGCTTCTCTTCAGTGTTCTTGCCATGCCGTTTTCTGTTTTCCGTTAGCCTACTACACCTTTCCTTCTAACGCTGGAGAGGAGCCTACATGTGGTGGTCCTGCACTTTGGGTGGGTAGCTCAGTGTGTACCCGGGAGCCAAACCTTCTCATATTTCTCAGCTCTCCGAGGGAAGGACTCTGATGCGACCCTGATGAGGCGCTGTCTGCCACAGGGGGCGCCGGATCCCTACACGACGCAAGCACTGAACTGTACCTGTTGAATGAGCCGGTACAAGCAGGTATATACAAACCTGTGATCGATACGTCTGCTCGACCAGACACATCAGGGTTAAGCAAGAACAACATCCACAACAACAATTCTTTCATCTTTATTATTCGTGTTTTCCTTGTTTCTTTTCTTTCTCTTTATTATTTTTAATTAGTTTTACTTTTTCGCCTGCCTCCTGTTCCAAGTGTTGCTTCTTGTGGTGACGGGGGCTTAGCTTTGGGCATCGTATAAAGAACGGCGTTGATGTTATAAAGGTGTATTTCACGGAAGTTTGATGTGTGTGTGTGTGTGTGTGTGTGTGTGTGTGTGTGTGTGTGTGTGTGTGTGTGTGTGTGTGTGTGTAACAATAGGGGTAGGGTGGATAGGGTTTGAATGGTATATATAATTGGTTTGTTTTCATCTGACAAGGATGTGCAACACCTTCCAGGTTAGTTGATGGTCAGACGAAGTCAGAACGGGGAATAAATCTGACCAGTTTTGAAGGAGACACATTGCTGCCTCATAGCTTAAGGCTCATTGAAGTTCATACAACCACGACTTAGTATTCAAGTTGCAGGAGAAGCCTAGTTACGTCAAACAGAAACAAATCGGCTACAGTAGGTGATGTATAAAGTCAGGAGCAATACAGCCTGTGAAGATGAGCCCTTTAGGTCGACAGTAAGAGTGTGGCGATGAGTCCATTCAACACTCTCCCAGCATGCTATTTTCGTTTTACTCTACCGTGGTTTAAAGTTGCCGTCTCCTCATCTTGAATGTTGACTTGTAAGAGTATATTAACGCAAGAAAATGATGCATGTCAGGAAGACGTACACCCATGAAAAGGATATACGGATGTAGTATTGTCTTTTTCTGCAACTGAGCTACATGAAATAATCTGCAAAAGAACGAAAATCTGGGCCAGGTTAGGATAAAAAGAATTCTAACAACAACAAAAATGAGAAAATACGCACGCAGTGCTTTTGCACACCTGACATCTGACGAGACAGGTAGAGTCAGGGACAAAATTTATCCAACTAAAACTGCTTCTGCTTCAAGCTTAGAGCATGTCCGTCACTTTTCATCATGACGTATCCTGTCAAAGATAAATGCATGATGACCTTCACTAGAGACTCCCGTGGCGGTATCTCCTGCGTCTGGGGGCTGCTCCTCCGACTAATGTTGGCGTGGTTGTGACAGGGGGAGTAGGAAATGAGTAAATGATGCAGGGTAGATGCTGATGACACTGACTGAGCCGCCTCCACAATCCACCAGAAATCGCCCGGCGGAGTAGAAGTGCAGCGTTGTATATGGGCCACCCTGCATGCCAAACCTCTTTCACCTTGGGAATATTAGCAAGCAGAGGAAAGGGAGAAGTGAGAGAGGTGAAATATTAGGCGAACTTTTATCGCAAACTGTGCAGAACGAGATAATTATAATCTGTGTGTTTTCACCTAACGGAACTGGTTCACTCCACAACTTCAATAATAAATCGCGGTTATAGGAACATTGATTAGCCCTAGTTATGAGGTAGAAATGTGTGTCCTTGGTTACTAGTCTAGTCGAGCCTCCATTCCGACTACACCTGGACGTCAACTGAGCTGAAAGGAGTTGGATATTCGTTAGGCTAGAATGAACGCGCTAGGTTGGAAAGTTTCCTCGGTTACTAGTCAAATCGAGCCTGCATTCTTACAACTCTTGGCCATCAGCTGAGCTGCAATTAATTAAGGATATTCGCTAGGTTAGAGGAACGAACGGGCAAGGTTGGAGTCTCCTTGGTTACCATTTAATTAACTCTCCATTCTGACTAGATTTGGCCATCAACTGAGATGAAAGGAATTAAGGATATACGTCAAGAAGGAACTAGCGCGATATGTCATTCCACATTTTCATCGCCGCTGTTTCATTCATCGCTTCCCTCATTCATTCCGTCTTTCCATCCCTCTGCATCGCCATTGTTCCACTTAGCGCTGTTACCTCTCCCATTCCTGCACTTTTAAGGGTCTACATTTTTTTTCGTCCTTTCGTGTTCCTGCCGCTCTGTTGTTCCGTTTTTCCACCGCCCTGTTTTTCCGTTGTTCCGTCGGTCCGTTATTTTCACTCCTCATTTTTAATTTTCGTCGCTCTATTATTCCGGCGCTGTACCGGTACCGTTTTTCCGTTATACCGTTTTTGGGCCACCCCGTTTTTCCCTTGCTGCACTTTTCTGGTATTCCGTTATAATGCTTCCTTGTTTGCCTGTTTTCTTGCTTCTGTTTAGTGCAGTTTCTTTTCTGTCGGTTTCATAATCACTGTTTCGCATTATCTGCTTCGTTATTTTTCATTCCTAGTTTCTTTGGTGCTTGGATGCCTTGTTCTTCGTTATTCTGTTATTTCTTTTCGTCTCTTTCCGTTATTCTGCTCCTCTGTTATTCTTCCGTTTCTTCGATCGGTTTCATTGTCTCGTTTTCTGACTTTCTGTGAACCTCTTGCCCTAATATTTTCCCGTTTCGTCTTCCTCTGTCATGGCTTCGTGTTCACTTATTCTGTCCTTCAGTTATTCTTCTCCTTCCTCTTCCTGTTTCATGGTTACGTTTCCTGTTGTTTCGATATTCTGTTGCGTTTGTATCAGGCTGCATCGTGTTCCTGGTTCACTGTTTCGTTTTCTGTTGTTCCATTATTCTGCTGCGTTTCATTGCCTTGTTTTTCTCATACTGTTATTCTGTCTTTCCGTTTCTTTGCCGTACTCTTCTTCCCCTTTTCCTGTTTTCTTGGCCATTAGTTTTCCATTTCCTCTGTTGTGTAGTCTTGCCGTTTCATCATCCTCTTACTTATTGTGCCTTTATTTCTTGCTTTGTCTATTACTGTACCATTTCTTTTCTTTGTTTATTCCACGTTTCTCTTTCCCTCTTATAATGCTTTTCTGTTGTAAAGGTTTCTGTTGTCTCAAATTTCATCAGTCTACTGTTGTTGTCGGATCCTGTTACGTAATGGGCTCCGAGTCATTCCTTTCGCTAACGTCATTCTGTTTTACGTTTGCCTCGTTTTACTTTTGGATTTTCTGTTGCTCCGTGTTCTCTCATCTTCGTTTTTTTTTTTCTTCCTCCTGTTTTTCTCTTTGCCTTTTTTTCTCTGCCTTCCTCTCTTCTCCTCTCATTGTTGTTGTTGTTGTTGTTGTTGCTCTGTTCTACCTCTGATCTGATTTTCTCAGTCTCTCCTTTTCCCGTTGAGTCCTTTTCTCTTTTTCTTCATATTTCTTTCTTTCGCTCTCTGTTGCTTCTTTGTTTTCGTTTCTGTTTTCTCTTGCCTCGTTGCCTCAGTTGCTCAGATTTCTTGATTTTACCGTCT
>NC_137014.1:33072493-33142493 GCF_032717465.1 Coenobita brevimanus | reverse complement strand
ACCTGCCTCTCCCTACCTGCCACCTCTCCCTGCCTACCACCTCGCCAGACTCTGCTTACTGCCTCTCACTGCCTAAAATCCTGCTTCCTGCGTCTCACTACCTTAATCCTGTTTCGCCCTACCTAAATACTGTCTCTCCCTACCGAAATCCTGCCTCACACTCTCTTCTACCTGCCTAAACCCTGAATCATCCTGCCTTACACCTGCGTATGTAAATATGCTGCCTCTCCCTGCCTTCCACCTTCCTAAATCTTGCCTCTTCCAGCCTACCACCTATCTGAATCCTTTCTTCAGCCTCTCCCTACCCAAACCCTATCTCATTTTACCTAAATCATTCCTATCCCTGCCTTTCATCTGCTTAAATCCTGCCTTTCTTCTACCTTCCTTCTTCCTCCTCCTGCCTTCCACCTGCCTAAATCCTGCCTGCCTGCCACCTTGCCTCGCCTGTTTGCCGCCGTGATGTAAACAGCATTAATTAGCGGGCCAGTTCCGATGCCTCCTTTTTAGCGCCCTTTGAAGTCCAGGCCAAGCGAGAGACGGGCCTTGCAAAGGGCCTTGTATATACTGCACCTCATTGTACCGTTGTGCGGGACCTGTACCAGTGTTTGGGGAATGTACCTTAGTTTGGGGGTATTGTTAATGTTTAAAATGATACCGTTGATATCTTTTTTGCGAGGCATTTCAGTACTTCCGCCAACGAAGCTGGAGGAGGTTATGTATTCACTTATCTCTGTTTGTTTGTCTGTGTCTTTGTGTAAAAGGTATCTGAAAAAGTTGCTATCGATTTAAAAGAAGTTTGAAGGATAGGTGGGCAGTGGGTCAAGGAAGAGTTGATTAGATTTTGAGTTGGATCTGGATCAAGATGCAGGAAATAATACATTTTGTTGGTGTTGGCGAAGGTATGGGCTCTTTTACTATTTTCTAGTTGTACCAGTTGCTGTTTCCAAGGTCTTGTGTACAGCGCACCTCACTATAACACTGGTTGGAAGCTGTATCGTTGTCTAGGAGGCTAGTGTTGATTTTCAGAAGGATGTAGTTGATATCTCTTTGCGTAGTATTTCATTATGCCTCTGTTTGGAAAGTGCTGTTGATGTTTTTTTTAGCCTTGTGGACACTGCACCTCACTGTACCGTTGCTGGGGGGATATTTTAAGATTGTTTACGAGGTATCGCTGATGTCTATAGATGCCTTAGAGGTACCGCTTAATGCAGGTAATGTTGCTGTTTACAATGGCATCGCTGACATCTACGGAGGCATCTTTCATGTTTATAGAGGTGACGTTGATGTTCATAGATACACTTGTGATATTTATAAAGGTATTCTTGATGTTTGTAGAGGTATCGTTGATGGTTATAGATGCACCGTTGATGTTTAGAGTGGTACCGTCATTATCTGTGGAGGTACTGTTGATATTTATTGTGTAGAGGTACAGTTGATGGGTAAGATACGACCAATGCCTATATCCTGAAGCAGCGGAATCTCAGTATAGGAACGTGATGACTGGGTAACAGGAGTCATGGTTACGCAGAGAGACCTGGCTACTTTGTTTACCCTGTCAAGATGATGATGTCTTCTATGTTTTAGCTAACGACAAACGATTAACAGAAACTTCGAAATGTAGGGGTTTCATGTAGTCTTCGTTAGCCTTTTCACTACCAGATGTCTCCTCTAAACAGACAATATTTGTTTCTAGGGAGCAAGAATAAAGGAGCAACAACTGATCTGAAGAGGTTAAGCGTCTAATTACACGGTAACAAAAATCATGGTTATGCCTAAAAATGAAAACGAAAGACAAACCCACCAACGCACACACACACACACACACACACACACACACACACACACACACACACACACACACACACACACACACACACACACACACACACACACACACACACACACACACACACACACACACACACACACACACACACACACACACACACACACACACACACACACACACACACACACACACACACACACACACACACACACACACACACACACACACACACACACACACACACACACACACACACACACACACACACACACACACACACACACACACACACACACACACACACACACACACACACACACACACACACACACACACACACACACACACACACACACACACACACACACACACACACACACACACACACACACACACACACACACACACACACACACACACACACACACACACACACACACACACACACACACACACACACACACACACACACACACACACACACACACACACACACACACACACACACACACACACACACACACACACACACACACACACACACACACACACACACACACACACACACACACACACACACACACACACACACACACACACACACACACACACACACACACACACACACACACACACACACACACACACACACACACACACACACACACACACACACACACACACACACACACACACACACACACACACACACACACACACACACACACACACACACACACACACACACACACACACACACACACACACACACACACACACACACACACACACACACACACACACACACACACACACACACACACACACACACACACACACACACACACACACACACACACACACACACACACACACACACACACACACACACACACACACACACACACACACACACACACACACACACACACACACACACACACACACACACACACACACACACACACACACACACACACACACACACACACACACACACACACACTCCTCATCGCTCTACGAAAGGGGAAAAAATGGTCGTCTGATGTGAATGAGTATCTGGTGAGAGGGCAGGGTGAGAGTGTGCTCCACGGCACTCACATCACTACCCTATATTTTCATGCCCTCCAAGCGATCACTTACTGGCATTGGAGTGTCAAGTTGCATCAGGGTTGAACAAATGATGACACTACGTATTTTCTGTATAATAAACTCCTAACGTTTGAGTCTCACTACGGTACATAAGGAAAATCGTAATATTAGTTTTCAGTATATGGAAAAATGAAACGCACAGATATCAGCCTCAGCCATAAAAATTCTTACTAATGGTGGATATACATCTGATTTCAATTCCGTCATGGTTAGTGGAAGATAATGCATATTTGGTATGATCCCTTCTGCTATCTGCTTGCGATGACGGGGCGAAGAGTTGTATTTCGTTAACGTAATCCTGGTAATGGTCTGTCGTTGGGGATAGTGTTGTGCAGTGAAGTTATATGTGCTGAGATTTTTAACCCAGTAGTGCTCAAGGTTCCTGTGTGTGGTATTTTGCTGGAAAGGTGCTCAGCGTGCCGTCCTCCACCTCCTGGGTCATGGTCGCGAAGGTCTTTGGTGCGTAGCCTTGAGTTACCCCCCCTCCCCATTCATTTATTAATTTTGGAAAAACCTAATTCCGTTCTTTTTAATGGACCCTGGGGCACCTGTGGTTAAACTTGCTGATGTACTGAAATATGAAAAAGAGGGCTGTGTGTGTGTGTGTGTGTGTGTGTGTGTGTGTGTGTGTGTGTGTGTGTGTGTGTGTGTGTGTGTGTGTGTGTGTGTGTGTGTACGTATATCCATGTATGTGTGATCCTCCAGTAAGCGAAGACCTGAACATGCAAATTAATGCTTGACTGCATAAGTTAAGAAGACATCATGGTGCATATGTCAGTGAGCAGCGGTAGTGGTGTGGTGGTGGTAGTGGTGTGGTGGTGGTGGTGGTGGCGAGGATGGTGGTGGTATTGGTGGGGGGTGGTTGCAGTGCCAGCAGTGATGGTAGAAGTGGTGGTAGTAGCGGTGGTGGTGGAAGCAGTGGTGGTAGTGGTGATGATGCTGATGGCAGTGGTATTAGTGATGATATTGCTGGTATTTGTGGTAGCAGTAGTGATAGCAAAGGCGCAGACGATGATGGTGGTAGCAACGGTGGCGGTAGTAGTGATAATGGTGGTGGAAATGGAAGTGGCAGTAGTGGTAGTACTGGCGGTGGTGCTATTGGAAGTGGGAGTAGTGATAGTAGTGGTAGTGGTGATAGTGGCAAGGGTGGTAGTGGCAATGGTGGCATAGTGGAAGTAGCAGTGGTAATAGTGGAAGCAGTAGTTATAGTGGTACCAGTAGCAGTAGTAGTGGTGGTGGTAGTGATGGCAGTGGTGGTGGCAGTAGTGGTGGCAGCAGTAGTAGTGGAAGCAGTAGTGGCAGTAGTGATGGTAGTGTTAGTTGTGTTAGTGGTGGTGGCAATAATGGTGGTAGTGGAAGTGGTGGTAGTAGTGGCAGTAGTGGTGGCAGTAATGGTGGTAGTGGAAGTGGTGGTAGTAGTGGAAGTAGTGGTATTGTTGGTAGTAAAAACGGCATCAGTAGTGGTAGTAATGGTAATCATGGTGGAAGTGGTGGTGGAGGTAGTGGCAGTAATGATGATGGTGCAGGTGGTGGTGGTAGTGGAGATTAATGAGGCGCTGTGCATTTTTAAGCGAGTATGTAAGGAAGCAAGCAAGAAAACATACTAGCGAGTGTGCAGGCAAACAAGCAAGCAAGCAAGCAAGCAAGCAAGCAAGAGAGTGTGTCAGTAAGTATGTAAGTAAGTGGAGGACCAACTGTGCCCTGATTAACTTTGTCCAGGCGGGGAGAGACGGCTGGGAGGCTGTGGGGAGGGCAGCGGGTAGGCAGGGAGAGGCAGCGGATAGGCAGGGAGAGACAGAGGATAGGCAGGGAGGAGCAGAAGACAGGCAAGGAGAAGCAGTAGATAGGCAGGGAGAGGCAGAGGATAGACAGCACGCAGAGGATAGGTAGGAAAATAAAAGATAGACACGGAGAAGCAGAGAGAGACAAAAAGAAGCAGGGGGAAGCAGTAGGCTGTAGGGAGACACGGTGGAGACAGCAAGCACGAAAGATGTGGCAGTAGGGGAGAGGTAGGAGGCAGGGGAGAGGCAGGGGAGAGGCAGGGGAGGGGGCAGAGAAGGACGACAAGAAGAGGTACGAGGACCAATAGGCTAGAGGCAGGGAGAGAGAAGTTGGCAGGTAGGCAGGCAGGCAGGGGAGAGGCAGGGGGAGTCATTAAAAGTATTGGTAGGCAGGGGAGACACAGCTAGGCAGGGGAAGGCAGGATGAAGGCAGCAAGCAGGTAGGGGGTGCAAGCTGGTAGGAAGTCAAAGGCATCAGGAAGACAACAGGTAGGGGGAGGGAGGAGGCAGACAGAGGAATGGTAAGAAATCGGGAAGGCGAAACTGGAAGCAGAAAAGGGAATGGGTGAGGAAGGGCGGGCAAAGGGAAGGGTAGGAGAAAACTGGGAGAGGTTGAAGGAAGGCAGGATGTAGGCAGGGAAAGGCAAGGGGAGGCAGAGAGGGTTAAGGGGAGGCAGGAGTAGACAGGGTGGGGTAGGCAGAGGCAGGGAGAGAGGAAGTAATTACGAAGAGAGAGACATGACACAGTCCCAAGCAAAACACTCCAAACAGGCACACACACTCAGGAGGATACACAGCAGGAAAGCAAGCAAGCAAACAGAGTACATAAGGCAAGTAAACAGAGACGGACAGGCACACATAATTTAGCAAAGATAAAACAAGTAAAATCACACGACACATTCATCAAGTAGACAATCACAAACAAGGACATACAATATATAAAATGAAGGCTACAAAAGAAACAAGAATATGTACAAAATACAAAGAACAAGGACACACATCTAGAATGTAAACAGAGGCAGACTAGAAGATTTAATTCAGTAAGCAAGGACAAGGCAAACAGAAAAGAGAAAAAATTGAATAAACAGGCAAACAACCACAACGAATGCAAAAAAAGAAAAAACTATAAATTAAGGGGATAAAAGCAGCAAATACACTAACCAAAAATACACAAATCTTGTCGAGCATACACTAAGCAAGCACAGGCACACTCCAAGCAAGGACATTCAGAAATCAACAGCATACATAAGCAAGAACACAAGCAAAAACAGAGACAAGAATACATGTAAACAAGGACACACTCAAAGCAAGACCACCCAACAAACAAGAGCATAAGCAAGAATGCAAGCAAGAACACACAGCAAGCAAGGAAGGAGGAGCAACAGGCTGTAAAATTTAGGGTAGTAAGTGTGGCAGTGTGTGTGGTCGTCAGAAGTATAGTCACAGCTCCAGTCCACATCCTTCCTTCACCTTACAAAACTTTCTTACAGACTCAACGCTCCTCGGACATACATGGTATTAAAGATATGGAGCAGTGTTCTGGTACGTACGGTTCGAAAAATCGCAAAGCTCATCCAGTGAACACCAAGCAAGGGAGAAAGACACTCAAAACAAGAAGCGGTGCCAAGGCACAGCAAATCCGTACCCGGCAGTCATTTTAGTGCTGACGTATAAACACAACAAGATATCCAGTCAGAGGTATTACGTATCAAATTTGGAGTAAATCGGGTGATAACTGACGATTTTATGCCCATTTGAAATTTTATGCCCGACCCACCGACATTGACCCCTTACAGCTAACTGGGGGTGGGGATGATCCCCCTGATGTAATGAGACATGACATGTTATGGATGCAGATTTGAAAGATGTACCTTTAGGTTTTGGTTTCATGTCGATATGACGAATTTGAAAGGATTTATGGCGATTTTTTTATCTTTTTTTTTTTTTTTTTTTTGACCTACAGCCTGGACCTTGGTCCAATTTGCCCCCAAATTTAATGAGGTGATCAGAAGGTCATATCCCATCATCCCTATAATTTTGGTTAAAATCGCACCAGTAGTTGTCGCGTATAATTGTTAACAGGGAGACAGACAGACAGACAGACAAATAAACACACGGACAGACCGAGTGAAAGCAATACCCGTCTCCGAGTCCCTCCGGGAAGGGGACGGGTAACTAGAGCACCAAGTGCTCAGACACACAGACAGCAAGAACACAAAGAAGGGAGCAGAGGAACACAGGAAGTAGGTAGGTACAACAGACACATAATAAAAATCAACTAAACACCCCAAGAGAGGTCACTCGTCAATCGACAGCACGCAGAAAGCAAGAACACAAGCAAGGACGCACCAGACAAACATGAAGTTCCGCACCAAAGTAATTTAGAGCAGTGAAGCGTGCTAGTGGGTGGAATCCTTCAGTCCTTTGCCTTCTCAAAAAAAGAAAAAAAAAAAAAATCTAAAGCTCTTCAGATACATGAGGTACAAAACACTCCCCGCTCTTGAAATGGACAGAGCTTAATGAAAATAGCAAGATCTAATGTACGCAAATCTCTTATGATACATAGAGCTGTAAACATCCGCGATTCTCTTCAAAGCCATAAATTCTGGAAATACGGAATGCCCATCTACGCAGAGTTTGGAAAGTACGTGGTGTTCTTCAAAGCCAAAAGTTTTTCAAAATATATATGAAATTCAGAGTGCTTTTCTAATGCTCTGTAATAAAAATATAGTCTCCATGAAATGCCCAGAGCCTATAAACGTACAGCAAGACACCGAAGGACGTAAAGCTCTTCTGATGCGCTGTTCTGGCTACGCCCAGTGCACCTCGTATCCCCTAAGCTGGAAGATAATACCCAGATCTAAAAATATGCTCCTCTGAAAAAAAAAAAAAAAAAAAAGTAATGCTCTAATGCAAAAACAAAAAAAAACTGCGCAGGGCTCCTCATACGAGCAAACGAATAAATAAATAAATACATACATTCACAGTGTTCTTCCAACACTCCACCCACCAAAAAAAAAAAAAAAAAAAAAAAAAAAAACGCAGGATCTGAAAATATGGCAAGCTTTAACTTGCACAAAAGTCTTCAAATACGCAGGGTCCTAAAAACACAAAATTCCTTTAGTAAGCATTTCTGCTAAAGGGTAACCCTCTTTAAATGGCCACTGTTTTAAAGAAAAGCAGTATCTAGAAAATGGAAGGCCCTAAAATTACACAGTTTTCTTCAACGCCATCATCTAAAATTACGCAAAGCTCGACATCCGCTCAAAGTCAGAAAAGACAGAAAGTTCGTCATATATCCAGATATACGGGCAGAAATACATTCCCAAACCTTCGTCGAATGTGTACCCCTTAAGGTCATGCATCTAAAACCGCATGCGCCATTGAGTAACCCTAAAAACAACGTTTTACAAAATTGCCTGCGATAAAGGTAAAGAAATACAAATAGGAAAATATATATATATATTTTGTAAAACTCTTAATATAGCATTTATGTACTATACAACATTACTGGGTAATAAAAAAAACATGCTAAATGACAATAAAGAGACCAAGGCAAATATGAAGTTCAAATAATGCAGAATATCATATTTTAAAAGCAAATATGTTAAACACTACACATTTGCACTTGTATTAATATTCAGTTCCTGAGAAATCCACTGTGAAGGACGTGCTTGCTAATTCAAACAGGGACCTCTGCTGTGGGTGCTGCTGTTGACAGAACCACCCTAAGGTCATCGCCCAGGAGGAGCCAAGCATGAAATTTGGTCTTACTAATGCATAAACAGAGAATCCAAGCTGCAGAGGTATGTTATGATAAATATAAACCGTTTATGGTCGGCACAATTTTAGTAATGTATTCTGACAAGTGAAAGATGGTTTTATTCAGGTGCGTGAGTTATGGGAATGTGACATAGTTTAAACCATCATCATTAACCCTCTCCTCGTTGCGACAATTGCTTTTTTTCCAGACCATTCCAGATGATTTTAGCCAGTCATGTCGAAGAAGCCTGTATGTTAAAAGTTCTGCAAAGACCATATTAACAACTATACTCTGTTTACTTTAACTAGACATAATGTTACCAGCTCTTTGTCTTGAACGCTGAGCTACGAGTATAACAAGAGAGTAACATTAGAGTATGATGCAGTTACGAAGAAGTTTTAGGAAAATCATGCTGAGCAATAGTATTGCCTTACTCTGCCACTGAGACACGGGGAATAAGCTGCTATAGGACGAATATCTCCGTTAAAAATGACTGAACTAAAGGTGGCATGACTCTCCGATCTGACACAAATTTTATGTGACAAAATTTCGTGGGCAGTCCTAACGGAACCTGGTTCAAATCCCCGTTGGGAAGGGAACAAATTATGGATTTGAATTTCATAAAAAGTAGACTATACTGATCCACTAGAAGACCCGCCGACATGTAAAAACATTCCCGCTAATACTAATACACAAGTCCTGTATATAGACATCCCTAACACGTATTCAATTGGGATGGTGAGTGTTAGCGCCAAGGTGGTGACGTGTGGAGATGTAGCAGGACTACTGGGCCTTGGAGATATTCCCGGGGAATAGGCCCTGAAGCCATTGCCCAAAGTGGGACACATAAAAACAACATATCCTCTTGTTCGGTGTCAGGAAGAGATTGTACATCTGGAGTGAATGGTTTACACGTGAATTTTTCCTCTCCATCGTTCAAATCTGGATAGCCACACCAGTTATCTTTGGCCAGGGAATATATCCCTCCAAAAGAAGACAGTGACGAAAATAACAGGACAACTATTGTAGTAGATTTAATGATCTACTTGAGGTCCCCAAGAAAATCTCTTTGTTTATCCCTGGGGCTGCGCATACCCCATTTTGGGAGTTCATATTCTAGTCTAGAAATAATATCTATCTGTCCATCTGACTGTCTGCGTCTATCTATCTGTCTGTCTATTTATCTCTTTGTGTCTATCTGTCTATCTATCTCTAGACAGACACCTCAGTCCAGTAAAGGGTGGGAACAAACAAATCACCTCCATGTCACCCTGACCTCTGCCATTAGGCCGCCCTACCTCCAACTCACATACCCCTCTCTCTTATATCTCTCTACTCAATCCCCCCATCTCATCCTCAGCCTCCCCCTCCCCCCATCATCTCACTCACATGCACGCTCTACAAATACACAAAACTCTAGATATACGTACGGTCTTCAAATGCAGTTCTTGAATTCACCTTCTCGTGGTCGCGTTTTCCTTAGTAGTTCATTCCAGGCAAGGACAGACGATTTTATTCAGCTCAGTGCGTCATACTCGTCACATCTGGTACCCTTAACTCTCATATATTCCTGACTCCAACACTTTATTCACGTTAACATCATGCAGTTTTGTTCGGCAGAGAGTGAGTCAAAGGGGCCTCCAAAATGGCTGACTTCGACACTCTCTGCCTCGCTCTCAGTGGCCAAAAGCAAACAAACGCGCAAACTAAAAATGATACAAAGTTGGGCTGGGTTAGCGGGGGTGTAATTGTTGTGTGTTTGTTTGTTTGCTTGTGTGTTTGTTGGTGCAGTTGTGGCTTGTTTGAGAGTTTAATAGTTGAGTGAGAGTAATTAGAGGAAGAGCTGTGGCCTGGTTGATGAATGGAGCAGCGGGCGAGTGTTGATGATGATGATGGTGATGATGATGATGATGATGATGGCTGACTGAATGAGTGAATGCAGGAATGAATATGATGTACTGTATGAGTGTACGAGTGAATGAATGATGTTGATAAACTGAATGAGTGTATGACTGAATGAATAAGGATATAACTGAATAAATGAATGAATGAATAAACGAATATGACGATAATGATGATGATCTATCTATCAATCAGTCAAACAATCAATCTATCTAAGTCTATCTATCTTTCTATCTATCCATATAATATTGTCATACCGGTAGGATTAGGTCAGCGCTTTATATCTTGAGATGTGAGGAACATTTCTGGAACATCGACATGTGTAATTTTCTTTCTTACCTTAGGAATCAGTTCTTGTCATTATTGTTATTGTGTATTGTTGATTGAAGTGCATTACTGCGTGGGAAACTGAGTTGTCTCCCAGGCTCCAGAATATCTTGTGTTGTTCTGTAGGTGGAGTCGGGGGGGGGGGGAAGTATTTCAAGGGACGGTCCTGCCTCCGAGTTATAGTTTTGTGCGTGGGAGTGAATCAATGAGCCAGTGGTAGTTAGTGAGTGAGAGGCAATCAGTCAGAGAGTCAGTAACAGCCAGTGAACAGTCAGTGAGTCAATTAGTCAGTGATGGACGGACGGTGACAGAGACAATCAGTGAGTTAGTGAGCCAGACATGAGAGTTAGTCAGTGAAGGACGGAGTAGTCAGTCAAAGAGTTGGTGAGCGAAAGTCAATCAGTCAGTGACAGGACAGTGAGTTGGAAGTAGTGAGTGATGACGCAGGCAGCGTGAGAGAGAAAAGTCACAGTGTTACAAGTGTACCTCAGCTATACCTGGAAGGAGTAAAACCCCGAAGCGTCCAGCAGCCTTTGATTAACATCCTGGCCTGTCTACGCGCCATTCTCGACTTACCAGCGAACCCTAAGGTGTGACGATATATATACATACATACATACGTACATACATACATACATATCTATCTATCTATCTATCAATCAATCAATCGGTCTATCTGTCTATATATCTATATCTATATCTATCTATCCATCTATCTATCTTCCTATCTATCTATCTATCTGTCTATATATCTGTATCTATCTATCTGTCTATCTGTCTATATATCACTTGAGCACGTGATAAATGAGATTATGAGAGAGCGAGCGCAGCGAGAGGAGCGATGTTTACATTCAGCTGAGAAATGAGCAGCCCGACACGCCACGGCCTGGCCGCGATAATTTTCAGAGACTAATAACTTCTCTTTTACGTGAGATAGAGAAGAAATTCTTTCAGATGTTCATAGATACATTCAATAAATTTTGTTTTTAGCTATATATTTACTCATGAGACCAAAGAAACCCCTTGGAATCCCAGCTTTTCAAGGTAACGTACCGAGGGCTTCAATTGACATGCTCCACTATGAAATCGATTTAGATATTTCCTGTTGTAACACTATGCTTTCTTGCATGAATTTCAACAATTAAATATCGGATATTATGCTCACAAATTTAAAAAGAAAGTTTTTCTCTGTGTTTAGGGGATGAAATTAGCAAGGGTAATTGCACCATTTCTGGATTTTATCATTCGACCAATAGCCAAGAGTTTACCAACGCAGTTCGTTGACACGGCAAGTCTGGAGCAGAGAACTAAACATAGCGCGTGTGATGAATGCTACGGCACCTCGCTATACGCACATTTAGAGAGAAAACATGAGAGAGAGGAAACGTGAGAAAGTAAATATTTTAGCTCAATTATTCTTCTGTTATTGTTCAGCTACTTCACCAGAAATACTGAAAGTTTACACCAATATGAAATTATGGTTATGGTCGTATGTAGAAACGCTCGCTCGCTCGTCACACGCTCACAAAGCACACTGAATATTACTCTCAGGAAGATGCGAGTAATATTCAATGTCTATCTATCTATCTATATAAGATAGATAGACAGATAGCTGGAGCAATAGGTGGTACTCAACAAGTAGTAATAATGGTATGAGAGAGAGAGAGAGAGAGAGAGAGAGAGAGAGAGAGAGAGAGAGAGAGAGAGAGAGAGAGAGAGAGAGAGAGAGAGAAAGTTAAAGGAGGGAAGGATTCAGTAAAGACTGGAAGAGAGAAATACTGAACGAAAGAGGAAAAGAGAGATTGAATGTGAGAGAAAAGACATATTGAACGAGAGAGAACGACTTATTGAACGAGAGAGAACGAGTTATTGAACAGGGGGGACCGAAATAGTTTTAATAACTTTTTTTCAGCCGAGTCATGTGACGATTTAATTACAGTACCCCAAACTTAATAACCCAGGGGAAAAAAAAGAAAAAAATCGTATAAAGAATACCATCAGTTTCACATCATAAAAAAAAGAACGTACCGAGATTAAACCCTGCCAGTCAGATCGCATTTCCATTTTGTTCTTATTTCTAGTCGATTTTAGTTTTTTTTTTTTTTTAATCAAAGGAAGTAGAGCAGCCTTAAACAAAAACCCTTTCACTATCAGTTAATTAAAAAAATGAATAAAATCGTCTGGAGGTTTCAAGAATAGTTAATTAAAAATGTTAAAAAAATGATCAGTATAGTGACTGGAAAAAAATATGGAAGCTGAAAATACTCGTAGAAATATATATAAAAAGGAAAACACGAAAAATTCCTCGAACCGAAGCCACTAAATCTCCCGCGCGGACCTGACAGCAAGAAGATTCCGGCGCCTGGTTCCGTATTCGGCCCACGTCGTCCCGAGATCAATAGGCAGGTGAATCAGGCCGGGCAGGATATATCGGCCTCGTCTCCGGAAAGTCGAGTTTTACGAGCGGGCCGAGTTTGTTGCCGGGACGAGTTAGTTGACGGGCCGAGAGGGAAGAGGGGGCCGAAGTCTCCAATGTGTCGCCTTCATCTCCCGGATTTTTCATTTTCCGTTTTCCTTTAAAGTTTTGTAGAATTTAGTATCTGAATAATTCGGTACTGTATTTACATTCTTAACATTCGTGTGCTGTATATCCCACGTATTTATTGCACGAATGCGTTGTATAGGAATGTGTATGTAAAATGTATGGACTTTTATATATAGGTATGACCAAAAAAACAGAGCCAGGTGTAAGACATCAGCTTCGTTTCCTTCTGCAGTTAGATATCTACAACGTAAGATCTAGCATGAATGATATTAAAGAAAATCCTCTATAATTATACTCGAGAATGAAAGCTCACATGTATTAAAATTTTCAGGCTCCCTTGGCTCACAGTCAGCTGAATAAGATCATTTGGTGTCAGCTAGAATAGAATACCAGAATCGTTCAATCCATGAGAGCGTTGGTAATACCGACGCTGACACTGCCTGGTCCTTGTGACTCACCCTCATCTGAATTACATCGTCTTGTGCCATAGGGAATGGAATGCAAGAGCTGACTCGACCATGAGAGCGTTAAATATTGTCGATGTAAGAACTAGGATCTCAGATATTTAATGAAACTCTGTGTTAATCATACACGAGAGAAACAAAGCTGGCATTAAAATTTAGGCCACATGTAACAAAAGAAATATTAAAGTTCAGGCCACATGTAACCAAAGATTTTTTTTTTAAATTGAGCAACTAATTAAACAAAAGAAATGAATCGGTTTCGACTCCGTAAACATCACACATTAAGCACCAAATTGCAGGAAATAAAATAAACCTTGTACAGATATGAGGCGGTAATTAGCATCTCTACATAATCATCTGATGGTAAGTATATAGTATGAGACAAATGATAAAATACTGTTAAATTAGCTGACAGTAAACAATAAGCCTCAACTCGTCAGCATGAGACACGAGATGTATTTTCTTTTTCATTTTTTTTTTTCCTGTCTGGTCCTCCAGTCCATCTTAATCATCATCGTCATCATCGCCATCTTCACTTTCATCATCACTTTCATCACCATCATCATCATCATCAGCAGCAGCAGCAGCGGCAGCAGTATCATCAGCATAAATTTTGCATAATACGTGTTGATATTACATTACTCATATATCGTTGTAATATCGGCATTGGCTTATATACCAGGGGATATTAAGTTGTTGTAGGCAAAATAAATCGCTGAGGGAGTGGTGTTATGAAAATACCCAAGTTACTTGTAGAGAAGTATATTTTAGACTTGTGGTCGAGCGGCTTTTATATCTTGTAGTAGTTTCCCCACCAGATGTCATGTAGTGACGGGAGAGGTAAAGAATAGTATGGGACTATTTTTATTTGTCTTGGAAATATTAAACAGGTCTCTCTATGGGAAGAGTATAAGTTCCGGGTAGCTACCTCCCTGTCTCGCTATCTCTCTCTCTTTCTGTTCTAAGGCTAATCTCCATCTCGACCTCTCTCTAGGGTCGCTTGTCTCCTTCTAAACTCTCTTTCCTAAAATCTGGTGTAGCAGGGGTGTGTCACGTATGTTCCTCATGGTTACCAGATCTTTCTTCACGAGAGGACTGCTGACAGCTAACTGCATCATCTCCTTACTGGCCGCTGTCGTCAGCTTTCCTCCGTGTAAGCATGTTTAGCACTGCTCGATTCTCGCAGACACAACACCTTCTCATCATTTGACTTCCTGCTTCTATCTGTCTCTCTATCTATCTATTTATCTATCTATCTATTATGTAGTCCTACATTTGCTCGGCCGCGCGAAAATGGCGTACCATCGACATTTAATAGTTATAACATATTAATACATACTACATACACATTATAATGAACTTATAAGCTAATTAAGTGAAATACATAATATTGTAAAGTAACATAATTGTATGAATAATGTATACATATATTATTCATAGTAAATAGTGATTATTCAGTAATATTACATTTTAAATAAGTTGTATACATATTTGAATAAATGCATTAAAGTAAATTAAAGTAAAGATTATTGTAAGAGTTATTAATATTTCATTCAAAGATAATGGTACTGGTCTGTCATATATGGGTCATTCTTCTTTGTATTATTATTTTTTTTTTATTTTTTTTTATTTTTTTTTATATATATATAATTAATACTATATACAAAATATATACACTTCATTCAGGGTGGTTAACTGTGATGTTAACTCTCCCCCCACTAAACAATGACTCCAAATTAGCAATTCTTGCATGCATTCTGTGCATTGCCAACAGCAATACTGCAACTACAATGCAGATGATTATAAAGACAGAAGGTGCTTGGCTATACACATAATATGGGTTGAACATACTCAAACTCAAATCTTCCCAGGGCTTCATTGTTTCATTGATCAGCTGCATAGTTTCAAACTTAGGTGAAGTCAGCTTAATACTTGTGCTCATGTTTAAGTTCATATTAGGCAGTGGGTGGAAATGTTTGTGTGTATGGTTGATAATGGCGTAGTGATTGATGGTGGAAAAAGTAGACATGGCTGGTGTAAATACCGCACAGTAGTCTGGTGCTATGTATAATCCTGAGGCTGATGTATGAGATGGTGGTATATCTGGACAGACTATGTAAACTGATGTGTTATGAGGGAAATAAAAAAACTGCGAGTGTCCAATGCGTTGATGGTGTACAAGTTTATCTGGAGCAAAAGTGAAGTTGCAATGATGATGAATATTGTTATTGCTGATGATAGCCATTTCACAAGGGACCGTATCAGTAGGCTGAAACGTGAAAATGTACGCAGGACAAAGATGAACAGCATGTAAGGATGTGCGGCACTTTCGCTCAATCGTTGACTCACTTGCGAAAGTGACAGTGTCTCGTCTCTTGGAGACCATGATGAGTTCGGTGTCTGTGTTGATGTTGATGATGACCAAAGTGTTGTTGTTTCTATAGGGGAAGGGGTGTATTTGGTATACTGTGAACAGGTCTTCCGTGATGAATGGTACATGAACTATCACTGATGTTGGTGTTAGTGTTGCTTCTAAGTACGGGTAATATTGCATAAATTCCCTACTGCGGAACAATGGCTTCAATTTATGTTTATGTATGCCTTGACTAACTATCTGACGTAGCTCATGAACTGGGAGTAAGTCATTTGTGATCTTGCCATCACCAGCATTCGAAATTCCTTGCATAAGTGCCCTGAAATGATCTCTAGTGTTCTCTAATTGTAGTAGAATCGTGTCAATATGTTCTGTGATGATGGAGAAGTGCTGGAAAAGAGTAACGTTGCCCTCTAAGTCATTTATTTTATCTACACTCTCGAGAGCTACATTTTCTGCTTGTTTCAGATTTTTCACAATTGTCTTCATTGCCGAGTTCTGTCCTGTGATGAATTTATCTTGGTATGTTAGTACCTGAGCTATCTTATTAAATTTGTTGTTTATTTCTTTAAGGTCATCCTCTGTAGCCAATCCAAAGATGTTCCCAAGAACTGCGCCGCCCAGATCGAACAAACCGCGATTTGGGCGAGTACGTGTGATATTGTTCCTGTCGCTCAGTACCTCCGTTCCATAAGATGGGAGATCTTGGATCATGACGAGCATAGTTGACTTCGCCTGTTCTAGTTTCCATTTCGCTAACTTCACCATTTCATCCACTTCCTTGGTGTTATGTGCTTGTGAAACATAATTCCCTATCTTGAAGTCCAGAGTTTGCATCGGCGTTGCAAGTCTTTCTACATAAGTAGGTAAGTCATACAAGTAATCTAGACTTATTTCAGTACTCATGACGTCCTTGACGATTGTAGTCGTGGCCGTTGGAGCTATGAGGCACCAGTCTCTTCGGAGGCGTGGGTTCGTATCCCACCGCTGCCACCAAATGTCATAAAGACTTTGTAGTTACTTGTAGAGAAGTATATTTTAGACTTGTGGTCGAGCGGCTTTTATATCTTGTAGTAGTTTCCCCACCAGATGTCATGTAGTGACGGGAGAGGTAAAGAATAGTATGGGACTATTTTTATTTGTCTTGGAAATATTAAACAGGTCTCTCTATGGGAAGAGTATAAATCCCGGGTAGCTACCTCCCTGTCTCGCTATCTCTCTCTCTTTCTGTTCTAAGGCTAATCTCCGTCTCGACCTCTCTCTAGGGTCACTTGTCTCCTTCTAAACTCTCTTTCCCAAAATCTGGTGTAGCAGGGGTGTGTCACGTATGTTCCTCATGGTTACCAGATCTTTCTTCACGAGAGGACTGCTGACAGCTAACTGCATCATCTCCTTACTGGCCGCTGTCGTCAGCTTTCCTCCGTGTAAGCATGTTTAGCACTGCTCGATTCTCGCAGACACACCTTCTCATCATTTGACTTCCTGCTTCTATCTGTCTCTCTATCTATCTATTTATCTATCTATCTATTATGTAGTCCTACAATAGAATACAACCACATACCTCGAGTAGACGCAAAAAAACGTAAAATTTTTCAGCAGTGGACAGGAAGCATTATGTCAGTGTGCTCCTCCCGCCCACACAACGAACGTAAAGATTTTTTTTTTTTTTTTTTTTTTTTTTTTTTAGTGTGGAAGTATTTCTAGAAGCGGCTCTATCCGTCTGTCTCTCACTAATAATTTTCGGACGCGAGGTACTTCACTTCCGCAGACTTTAGTGACTTTAGCGAAACCACACCACACCATATCACATTACATCACATCACACCATACCCCGTCACGCCACACCACACCATACCACTTTACACCACACCACACCATACCACATTACACTACACCGCACTATAGCACATTACACCACACCGCACTATAGCACATTACACCACACCACACTACACCATACCACATTACACCAAAACATACCATATCACATTACACCACACCACACCATACCACAGTACACCACACAACACCGTGCCACATTACACACACCACACCATACCATACCACATTACACCACACCAAATCAAACCACATTACACCACACCACACCATACTATACCATAACACATTAATCAAACCACAACACACCATACTACATTTTACTACATCACACCATACCACATTTTACTACACCACACCATACCACATTACACAACACCACACTATACCACATTATACCACACCACATCATATCACATTACACCACACCACACCACACCATACCACAGCGTACCACACCATACCATAACACGTCACACCACACCACACCACACCAAACCACATTACACCACACCACACCATACCACAATACACCAAACCACACCAAACCACATTACACCACACCACACCACACCAGATTACACCACACCACACCATAACACATCACACCACACCACACCATACCACATCATACTACACCACACTGCAGCACACCACACCATACCATAACACATCACACCACACCACACCGCACCAGACCACACAGCACACCACTGCACCTTTTCATATCACATCACTCAAAATTACCCCTACACCAACCCACACCAAATCATTCTCCCACATCATACCTCACCAAGGGCATTACCAGAAGGGCCCTGAAGCTCCCGCATCTAATACTGCTCTCTTTGTTGATTTCATTCTTCCTACCTCCATACGATTCCACAAGATTTTTTTTTCCCAATTCAGGAGAGACTTTCTTAACAAGCGGTGTCAGATAGAACCTACATAAACCCTCTTCACTATTAAAAATCATTCCTAAATTTGAGGGGAGTTGGGTAGAACCGTTAATATACATAAAACCTTTCAACAACGGATAGAAAACATTAGCTGCCTGTCTGTCTGTCTTTGTCTGCCTGTCCGTCTCTCCCTCCCGTCCACCGCCATTCCCCCGCGTCGGGAAGTTTGGAGCGAGTCTGTCCAGGAGACGGGTGGCCTGTCTCCACTACCCCGCCTGACTTCCACTTGCTTTCATCGCTCGCCATTCAGAAGTTTGCAACATTTGGCTTTGTCTTGGGAGCCGGCGTTTTATGTTTGCCATTTTCTTTAAGTATCTTGGGAACTGGTGCTTTGTTTTGCCATTTTCTTTAAGTACTTGTTGGAAGGGTAGGTTTGAGTCCTTGGCTAGTTTTTGATTTATCATCATCAACCCTGTCTTCCTCATGGCCCCATTTCCCTCTATTGGTGTCTTTCAGTTAAGTAAAAAGTGGGTGGTGAAGCGGCTGGGGTAAACCATGAAGTCATTTAGCAGGACCTGATGGTGGAAATATGAGTTGGCATTGCTTCAGAATATCATGTGAAGCGTATAGTATGTATCTTACGCAGGTGAACGATGGTTTCACAGTGGGCGCCCTTGTTTATCGTGTTTTTTCTTTTGGCGATTATTACTCTACGAACTGTTTACTTCATGTGCTGCATTAAGTTCTTCTTTCTTCATGTCGTTTTAAAAAGTCTAATTCCCATATACAACTCTGAGTAGCTTGTACTTTATTTTCGTACGTACCGTCCACTGTTTCAGACTGTAAAGACGAAGGTTGTAAAGATCGTTTCTTTGACTGAGTGTACTTGAACAAATGAAGAATAAAATATAACTGCATCCCTCATTTGGGCTTCGTCGTTCTAAGTTTGGTAACAATGGAAATACATAAAAATTTATTTGGCAGATTCTGATTGTGGAAGCATGAGTTATTTGAGATGTTTAGTGTGCCTGTGAGCAAATTAAGAATGAATATGGTTTTCCTCTTAACACGCACCCTCCTAAGTTGTATAGGCATTTATCGTACACGAAGTATGTTCCCTGCATATGTTTTGATGTCCGGTAATTTTAATATCGAGTAACTGGCATCAGACATATTGACATACTTATTGCCATTCAGCCTGTACTTATATATTCAGAGTTTGCACGAGGCTCAAGCAACATCAGACACTTACGGAAGGACTAAATTCAATATGGAAAAGTTGTTAGTTGAGACTGAACATGTAGGTAGTGTTCTTTAATCTGAACAATTCATGACAAAGTAAAATCAAGATACATCAGTCATTTATTATCAGAACTAACACGAGACAGCAGAAAGCAGGCATTCAAGTTGACTCATTTATCTGTAGATTCAGTTATGACCACACTCTGCCTCGAACATTTACACAGTAGACACCAGACATTCAAGTTAACATGAGACTCAGTTAACGTCAGATTCAAATATGATCAGACATAGCCCCAGACATTTAGCATCGGAGTGAACATCAGAAACAGTTATGGTCAGAATAGCCCTAGACATTAAACAAAAAACACAGTAAACATCATAAATTTAAGTTGACATGAAGCTCAGTTAACATCAGATTCATTTATGGCCAAACTTAGCCCCAGACATTCAGTATCAAATAGAGTTACCCCGAGCCAGAGGATGCAGCCACCAGGACCCAGTTTAGAGAGCCATATTTAGGTTGAGCCACTTAACATAAGGGAGCGAGGGCCACTTAACATGAGGGAATCAGACAGCACGACCATTCCCACCATTACCCTGCGATGAGGGGCCTCCATCTCACTGATTACTTCCTACCTCATTGTCCCCCACTCCTCACACCAACTCTCACACACACAAGCGTTCGCTCCTCTCCACACACACACACACACACACACACACACACACACACACACACACACACACACACACACACACACAAAATGTTCTCATATTTTGTAACACGTTCATTTCACACACACACACACACACACACACACACACACACACACACACACACACACACACACACACACACACACACACACAAAATGTTCTCATATTTTGTCACGCGTTCATTTCACACACACACACACACACACACACACACGAGCGCACGCATAGAGAGAGAGAGAGAGAGAGAGAGAGAGAGAGAGAGAGAGAGAGAGAGAGAGCGTGTAAGTGTGAGGGAAGGCTATATGAGGTGTGTGGGGTCGGGAAAGAGATAGTGCCGACCCGACCTCATGTGAATCGAGTTATCTCTTTTACTTCACCGATATTTTCCTCACTCACTCACTCATATGGTCGATATTATGGTCGTAGTCTCTCTCTCTCTCTCTCTCTCTGTTTTTTCTCGCTCACCCTCTCTGTTTGTTTCTCTCGTGTTCCATTTTTATTCGCCCTTTTACTCCTTCAACAATGTCCCTATCTCCCTCAATTGTCTCTTTCCCATTCCTGTTCATTTATTCATTTGTTTCTCACTCACTCACTAATTCACTTAGAAATTCATCTCTTACTTTTTCATTATTTCTTTATTAATTTATTTATTTATTCTCCAACTTCTCTCTCTCTCTCTCTCTCTCTCTCTCTCTCTCTTTCTCTTCTGCTCTGCTCTTTCTCTTAACTCAGCGAATTTCTTTTTCTAGCACAATCACTACTTGTCCCATACTGATGCGTAATTCTCTCTCTCTCTCTCTCTCTCTCTCTCTGTCTCTCTGTCTCTCTGTCCGTCTCTCTCTCTCTCTCTCTCTCTCTGCCTCACATAACTCATGCGTAACATTTTTCTCTCTCTCAGCCTCTTTATCCACTAACTTGTTCATTCATTCATTTACTCATTCGCTTATGCACTCATTCACTCACTCAGTATCTCACACGATCGTTCATTCATTCATTCATTCATTTATTCAGTCAGTACCCACTCACTCACTCACTCACCCTGTTTTCTCTCACCCTTTCACAGCCTCACCCACTGACTCACATTCCTCCCTCGCTCATTTCCTTTCCCACTTTCTCACATTTCTCATTTTCTCTCCTTCATTAATCTCTCTTCGTTCCTACTCCAGCCTCCACTCTCCTCATCTAATTTGTCTTTATGTTTTTTCTTTTATTTTTCGTTATTCCCTTCTTTCACCCATTTACTCTTCATTCTCTTGCTCACTGTTTTTACTCTTCATTCTCTTAATTACTCTCTTTTTAGACTTCATTCTCCCTTTCTTCATCCTTCTTTTACCCTTCATGCTCTCTTCATTTGCTCTGTATTTACACTTCTTCTACTCTTTCTTTACACTTCATCTACTTTCCACTGCTCCTCTGAACTGTCTGCATGCATTCCTCCACCTCTACGACGGGCGCGTAGCACCCGTCTGGCAGCAGACTCTCATCCCTTTTCTATCCAACTCTCTAATGCAAGAGTTAACCGTTACTCCCAGTCTTTCATTTAGGCAACAGGTCAACTCTGGAACTGTCTCCCTCTGTCTGTATTTCCTGCTGCCTATGATCTCCAGTCTTTCAAACGCAGTGTGTCCAGGCATCTCAAAATGATCGGATTTTGAATTTGGCTCTCTATTGTATTTTGTTTTTCTCTTGGAGGGAACTGTTATTGCGGGCTCATGGCCTTTGGTTCCTTCTTCCTCGCATAAAAAAAAAAAAAATACACTTCTACTTTTCACCTTTCCTTCATCCATTTTTCATCCACTCTTCATCCACTTTTTGTTCAAATTTTATGCATCTTTTCATTCATTTTTCTTGTACGTTCTGTTCTCTCCATTCACTTTTTCATTCTCTTTGTATTTGTTCTTTGGCCTTTCTTTGTACTTACTGTATTCTCTTTATGCAGTTCTCTCTCTCTCTCTCTCTCTCTCTCTCTCTCTCTCTGTCTCTCTCTCTCTCACACACACACACACACACACACACACACAGGAGGAAGAGTGACAGAGGAGAATGAGGGTGAGTGATTATACTTTCATCCGGTCTGTCTGTCTTTCTGTCTGTGAGAGTTAGAGAGAGGCGGGGGAGAAGGGAAGGGAGGAGATAGAGGAAGGGAAGAGAGCCTGAGAGAGAGAGAGAGAGAGAGAGAGAGAGAGAGAGAGAGAGAGAGAGAGAGAGAGAGAGAGAGAGAGAGAGAAAATCAGTGGGTGTTTCAGTAGGTATGCCATTGTCAGTATGTGTGTCAGTGTCAGCAGATGTGCCAGTGTCATTAGATGTCAGCAGATGTGTCAGCATGTGTCAGTTGGTGTCAGGAGGTGTATCAGCGTGTATAATCAGCAGGTGTATCAGCAGGAGTCAGCAGGTATAATTGAGAGATATGTCAACAGATATAATCAGCAGATGTACCAGCAGGTGCATCAATCAGTATAATCAGTAGGTGTTTCAGCAGTATAATCAGCAGGTGTTTTAGCAGAAAATCAGCAGGTGTGTCAGCACTACAGTCAGCAAGCGTGTTAGCAGTGTATTCAACAAGTGTCAGCAGGTTTTATCAAAAGATGTGTCAGCAGGTGTAATCAGCAGGTGTGTCAATGTATAATCAGCAGGTGTATTCAGCAGGTATAACCAGCAAGCGTCAGCAGTGTCATCAGCAGGTGTAGTGAGTAAGGAGGGTTTGTGTGACATTATCTTACCTGACACATTAACAAGAGCACTCCTTGCTTCCTCCTTCTTCCCTCCTTCATCTCTTGCCATTCCTTCCTCCTTCTCCCTTCCTCCTTTCTTCCTTCATTCCTGTCTCTTTCCTTCCTTACACTCTTCCTCCTTTTTGGATCCTCTACTCCTCTCTTTCCCCTTGCTGTCTCTCTCTCCCTCCACAGCTTCTCCCTCCTTTCCTCTCTCCTTCTTCATCTTTCCTTCCTCTTTTCGTCCTCCCTCCCTTTCCTCCTCTTTCTTTCCACCCTCAGTCTTGTCTCCTCTTGCCTTCTTCCTTCTCTCTCGCTTCATCCTTCTTTACTTCCTCCTTCCATTCTTTCTTCCTGCATCCACTTCATTCCTTCTCCCTTCTTTTACATTTGTTTTTCTCCCTCATCATCCCCTTCCTCTACTTCCTTTTTCTGTTCTTTTCCTCCTCTTCCTCTTCCTCCTTATCATCATCATCATCATCATCATCATCATTATCAACGTCATCATCATTATCATCATAATCATGATCATCGTCATCGTGAATCAGTATCATCCCCTATTTTCCTTCTGTTTCTTCCCTCTTTATTTCTCTCTTTAATTACCTCTTCCTTTCCTCTCCAGTCCATTCTTTTCTTACCCATACTTGCCCATCTTTATCCTCTCCTTCCAACCCCACTTCTTCCCACATCTCCTCCTCCTCCTCCTCCTCCTCCTCCGTCCTCTTCCCAATACTCCTCCCTTCCGTCGTTCCTGCTCTCCATGTATTTTTCTCCCTCCTCCAATCCTTCTCTTGACCCTCTTCTTCTCTTTCCATTTATTCTCCACCTTTTCTTGTGTCCCTGAATCTCTCCTCATCTCTCTCCACTTCTCCCTCTCTTCCTCTCTTCCTTTCCTTCTCTCAACCCCAACACCCCTCCATCCCTCACCCCTCCACTCTCCCACCCTTCCATTCCACCCCTCCTCCACCTTTCGACCCTTGCACCCCACCACCTCTGTACCCGTGCATCTCTTCATCCCTCCACCCAACCACCCCCTCCACCTCTCTACCACTCCACCTGCCTGCAAGTGATGTCCTGCACTGCCTCCATTTTCTCTTTCTACCTCTCCTACTCGTCCTTTATTATCTCTCTCTCTCACTCTCTCTCTCTCATGTGTCTTTCCTATATTTTCCTCTGCTTCTTCTCCTCCTATACATCCATCTTTTTCTCTTCCCCCTTTCATTCTTAATTTTCCTTCTTCTCTTTTCTTTCCCTCTTATTTTCTGTTACTTTAATTTCCCATCCCATACCGTCTCCTTCTTTGTCCTAGTCCATTCCTCTTCCATTTCCCTCCCTCATATTCTCCTCACCTCTCTTCTCCTGTCTTCCTCAATTCTCTCTCCCTTCCTCTATCTCCGTCCCTCCCCGTCCCATTCCATCTCCCTTCCCTTTCCTACTTTCCTCCCTTTTTCCCTCCTTTCCAGCCCATCTCCTCGTTTTTGCAACGCTCTCTTTTCTCTCTCTCCTCCTTCTTCCTTTCTCCTGTCCTTCATTTCTTTTTCCCTTCCCTTTCTCTTGGTTCTTACATTATTCTCTCTCTCTCTCCTTCCCATAGCATCCCCTCTCTTTTCCTCTCCTTCCATACCTTCTCCCTCTCCCATACTTTTCTCTCTTTTCCTCCTTTCTTCTACTTCCCACTCTTTTCCCTTCCCCCCCTCTTCCCCCATCCCATTTCCTCTCCCTCCTCTTTCATTCTCCTTTATTTCTTCCTTCGTCTGTCCTCCTCTAATTCCCCTTCACTTCCACCCACTTTCTTTCCCACTTCTCTCTTCATTTTCTAATCTCTTCTCTCCCTTTTCCCTCTCCCATCTTATTCCCCCCGCCTTTCTCCTCCTTTCTCCCCTTTTTATTCCTTATCCTCTCCTCTCCTTTCCTCCCCTCCCCTCTCCTCTCCTCTCCTCTCCTTTCCTCCCCTCTCCTCTCCTCTCCTCTCCTCTCCTCTCCTCTCCTCTCCTCTTCTCTCCTCTCCTCTCCTCTCCTCGCCGCTTCTCTTTTCTTCTCTTCTTTTCTCATCGCTTGTCGTCTCTTCTCTCCTATTCTTTTCTCTCCTTTCCTCTTCTCCCTTTCCTTCCTCTCCCCTTTACACTTTCCTCTTCTTTCCTCCACTGTGTCTCCAACAAAACACTCGCTATCTCTCCCATCTCCCACTTAACCCCTTCACCTCCGACCGCGTCAGGGGAGAGAGTGCTTGATGTGGGGAGATGGAGGATAAAGGAGGAGGAGGAGGAGGAGGAGGAGGAGGAGGAGGAAGAGGAGGAGGAGGAAGAAGAAGAAGAAGAGGAGGGGGAGGAGAAGGAGGAGGAGGAAGAGCGAGAAGAGAGGGTGTAAAGTATAATGTTGTCGAAGTGTGTCCGTGTGTGTTTCTGAGTGTGTGTGTGTGTGTGTGTGTGTGTGTGTGTGTGTGTGTGTGTGTGGAGAGAGAGAGAGAGAGAGAGAGAGAGAGAGTGGTGGTAGTTTGTGGAGGGACTGAAGTACTCTTGATCTGCTGTCTGTGCATGGCTGAGGTAGGAGGAGGAGGACGTCGAGGAAGAGAAGGAGGAGGAAGAGGAGGAGAAGAAGGAGGAGGAGGACAAGGAGGAGCAGAAGGAGGAGGAGGACAAGGAGGAGCAGAAGGAGGAGGAGGACGAGGAGGAGGGATGTAGGAAGAAAAAAGGAGGGGGAAAAAGGGAAATAGAGGAACAGTTAAGGGAGAAGAAGGCAGAGAAGACGAAGGATGAGAAAGATGGAGAGAAAGGGAAAGGGGAAAGAGGGAGAAGGAAAATGGGACCTGGATGATGATGGAGGGAACAGGAAAAAGGATGATGAAGAGATGGAAAATAAATGGAAAGAGAGAGAGAGGAGAGAAGAAGAGGAAAAAGAGAGAATGAAAAAGAGAATGAGGGAAGACGAGGAGGGAAAAGCAGCGGGAGAGGTCAGGAGATGTGATGATTCAGGTGGGGGAGAGAGAAAGCAGAGTGAGTGAGAGGAGTGAGAGAGTGCGATGGTGGTGATGGGGCAGGTGCATTCACTCCTGCCTTTCATCATTCGCTTCATTCACTCATTCATTCATTTATTCATTCTCTGTCTGCCTATTCTACTCCTTATCTTTCATCCCTTAATTTTTAGATGCAGGAGCGTTTCTAGGAGTGGCCCGGTCAGTTAGTTACCCTCTAAGGATTTTCATATGCAAGACACCAGTCGAACCCCACATAGCACCATCAATTTAGCAAAGTCCCACATGATCCCCCATCTTTCTAGTACATCTTTTTCTTGTTGATCTTTAATTCTACTGTTCATTTTTTGTGTGTTATATCTTCATTCGTTTCCTTCCTTCTTCCTTTTCTTCTCCCACTCCTTAGATTCTAATTCCTTTTTTTCCTCCCCGTCCCCATTTCTTTCATTCATTTATATCTCATCATTTCTTGTTTCATGTTTATTCATTTCCTACCTTTCCTCCTGCTTTTCTTTTTCCTCTCCATTGTTTTTTTTTCTTTTTCCATACGTTGTTTTCATCTTCTATCCTTTCTGCAATTACTATGCTATTTATTTGATTTCTTCATATGTTATGTATTTCAGTTTTTCTTCATTATTCACCATGGTCATCATAGCACCGTTTTTCATTTTTCATAACGCAGGCTTTTATAACTCACTAACAGAAAAAAATCGTCTGCCTGGAATAGAATACAAGAGCTGCACCAGTCATAAGGGGGTTGACGATTACAGTATTACCACTCTCAGATTCCTCATGCTCACTCTTAGCTGAATAAAATCGTCTGACGTCAGCTGGAATAGATCAACATTGCCTCGACTTCACAAGATTAATTACCTGTACAGTATAAAGGCCGTCTTCTACTCCCTTATCCCAATTACTTCCCTTTCAGTGCTCCAGGGAACTTTCTACTTTCCACATCCTCACCACATTTGCCCTCTCCTCAGTACACCAACTTAGTCTCTGCAATCCAAAGTCATCGTCATTGTCTTGTGTTTACTATCATCAGCCAATTTCCTTCACGCTAAGAGTAACTTTTCCAGATCAAGGGGTTAGGTATGGCTTCCCTTACCGCCTTCAGCTCCTACACTGAATTAAAAGCATCAAATAGTTACAAGAATGAAGTGTAAATACAGTGGGTCATCTGCGTGAAGAGTATGATATGCTTACACACCTTAAAGAAGAAGAAGAAGAAGAAGATGAAAAGAAAGAAAATTCATTGTGTCTCCGTTATACTTAGAGCATGTCAGTCACTTTCCTTCCAAACACAGTATCAAAGAGAATTATTTATGGGCCCAGAAATATACCAATCCTCTCTCAACTTACGAATATCAGCCAGTGGAGGAAAGTGCAAGGAAGAAGAGATGAAATATTACGGGAAAATTTGTCACTCACTGAACATCGCATTATGATTTTGCGTCTTTCTTAATAGCCATAATTTTAGTCCTTTCAAAAATCACTTTCAGATAAAACCCACCACCAACTTAAAAAAAAAAAATCTCTCACAGCCACCAAACAGCAGCACTTCATCTATTGTATACACATCAGGTAAGAGAGAGAGAGAGAGAGAGAGAGAAGAAAAATATATGGAAGAACTGAATTGCATATGGAAATGTTGATTGTTGAAAAGGAACAAGAGACCCTGATGAAGATCCTAGTCAGGCCAGAGCGGTTGTATCTTAAAAAAAAAAAAAAAATCCATGTATGATTTTAATTCTTTCATTTTTATCAGTCCACGCTCTATGAAATCAAGATGCTGATAAAAAGAAAGAATCCTAACTGTTTTCACTCTAGTTTCCATCCATCTTGCTTGGTTAGAGAAGTGATTTGCTATCTGAAAGGGCACAAGTATTTGAATTCATTTTACGCAGGTATTACTAGGCCGTACAAGACCCACCGACATGTCATAAAAACAAGACCAACTGTACCACAAAACAAGTCCTGAATGAGACCATCCTTGCATTTATTCAGTACGGACGGTGGATACTAGCGCCGAGGTGAGACAGGTGAATGCGTGTGGCAACTACGGGGACATCTGAGCTTCAGGAAACGGATCACCAAGTCTATGCCCAGAGTCGGAAGCATAAAAGGATAATAACTAAATAAATAAATAGTGAATAGCCGAGGACACATCACACATCCTTGCCTCACTCCAACATTCTCAGCCTATTCTTTCTGTAGGCGTATGCATCAAGAAATTTTGTATACATCTGTTGCTCCTCGCTTTTCTTTTATCACCCTTTCTTGCTGGATATTTTTTTTTTCACCCATAAATTCTTCTACTGCTTCTTTTCTCCTCTCTCTCTCTCTCTCTCTCTCTCTCTCTCTCTCTCTCTCTCCTTTTTTTTTTTTTGGCTCATTCATTCGTTCACTCATTCATTTCTCACTTGATCTTTCATTTCTGTATATTTCGCGTCGTTTATTCTCTCATTCTTTTACTCCCTCTTTCGTTTGTCATCATTTTTATTCATTTTTAGTCCTTCTTTCCATCCTTAACTTCCCCATGCGCTTCTTCAATGTCTTTAATTTTTCCATCTCTCGTCTTTCAACTTCATAATTCATTCTTTCATTTATATTAACTCTCTCTTTCTTACTTTTCTCCCTTGCTTCTTTCTCCCCCCATCCATTCTATTTCACTCCCATCCCTCCTCCTTCTTTCCTTTCTTCTTCCTCTTCTTTCTTCATTTCTTTCCATTTATCTTTTTTCCCAACCTCCTTCTTCTCTCTTCTTTCTCCCTCCTTTCTCCTTCCTTTCGTTTTATCTTCTTCCCTTCCTTCTTCCTACAATTTTCTTCTTCCTTCTCTCGTTCCCTCTTTCCTCCTTCGTCCCTTTATGTTCCTGTCATTCTTCCTTATTCAGTTTCTCCTCCTGCCTCCCGTCCTTTTTAACTCCTTCATTCTACCCTCCTTTCCTTCTTCACTTTCTCCTCACTTTCCATCTTATCACATGCATATCTTACCCCATCTCCCTCCTTCCACATCTTCCTCTTTGCTTCCTGTTTTTCTTCCTCCCTTCTTTCCTTCTATCCATCCATTCTTCTTTCCTACCCCCTTTCCTTTATCCCATCCTTCCCCCTTTCCTTTCTTCCTGCCTACGTTCCTTCTCCTTTTCCTTCCTTCCTTCATCCCTCATACATTCATTTATTCTGTCCTTTATTTCTCCTTCCATCCCTCATCCTTCCTTCCCTTTTCTTTCCTCCCTTCTTTCCTCTTTCCTTCCTCCCTTCCGTCCTTCCATCCTCCCTCCCTCCCTCCCTTCCCCCCGTCATACCTTCCTTCTCTCCAATTTTCCTCTTTCCCTCCTTCCTTCTTTCATCCATCCTTCTAACCTCTTTTGCTTATCTCTTTCTTTCTCTCTCACATCCATTTTTTCTTCCTTCCCTCCCTCCTTCCTTCCTTCCTTCCTTCCTTCACCGCTAAGTGTGTGTGTGAGGAAGCAGCGAGTGTAATTATAAGCGCCATTAATATCCGTCACTCTCATTCCCTCACTCTCTCACACTCCCACTCTCTCCCATTCTCTCTCACACGCTCTCTTTTCTCACACGCAATTCAACTCCCGTCCTTCCACATTTACTCACGCTTGAGTTGGTTTGCTCTCTTGCTCTCACACACACACACACTAAAACACACACTCATTCGCTCACTCACTCACTCAACCAGTCACTCACTCACTCACCCACTCACTACACTCATTTACTCGCTCGCTCACTCTCTCATTCACTCGTGCACTCACATCTTCCGTCACTTTCCCCCTCACACTCACTCACTCAACCCCCTGTTCCTAATTTCATCTCTCTTCAGTTCTTGCTGCCACCAGACGATTTTATTCAGCTTATGAGAGGCTTATCGACATGACGGGGGTTAGATGTGGCTTTTGTTAATCCCTTACATACGAAAAAAAAAAAGCTGCTAAACTGAATGAAATCGTCTGGCAATAGCGAAAGGAAATAGAAAAGACAGGCTTGGATTGAAGGGGTTATGTTCAAGCGCTTACAACTCTCTCTCTCTCTCTCTCTCTCTCTCTCTCTCTCTCACACACACACACACACACACACACACACACACACACACACACACACACACACGTTAATGCTTCTTTAATAGCTTTGCCGTGCCAGAAATAGACACTAAGATCACGTATTTTTGCCTGCTTAGGGATTTTTCTCTTATTTCATCATCGCATCGAGAGCAGAAAATTACACGCACGAGAATTATATATTTTCTGTTTCAGGTCGACGGTCTTCCTCTGTTGATTTTATTATTTTCCAAACTTCTCTTCTCTTCATTTTTACTGTCTTTATTTCTTTATTTTGCACTGTACTGTAGGTATTAGATAGCTGGTTACAATCCTCACTCAAAGGCGATATTAAGGTACGCAGCACTCTCAGGCGGAGGACTCAACTGCAATCAGAAGAGTCTGAGCTAAGGCTGCTAAATATACCTGTCTCTTTTACATACACATGACCTACTCCCTGAGGACAGAGGAAAGGAGTATTAGCCAACGTATTCTCTGCGTGTCATATAGGTGACCAGAAGGGGCGGGAACGAGAGGCTGAAAACGATCATTGATGATCATGTTTTAGGGCAAGATTAATGGATATTAGTAATTTAAAAATAAATAAATAAATAAATAGTTTACCTTCATGATCCTCGTCCAGATAGTTGGCAAAAAAATCGAGGCCATTTTCTTTCTTTTCCTTGGAGAGAGAGAGAGAGAGAGAGAGAGAGAGAGAGAGAGAGAGAGAGAGAGAGAGAGGCTAAATATCTAAAATAAGGGTGTGTTGGTCGGAGGTTAATAGAGTCCAGACATTCTTAGAACAAAATTATGAGTTAGAGAGAGAGAGAGAGAGAGAGAGAGAGAGAGAGAGAGAGAGAGAGAGAGAGAGAGAGAGAGGATCTTCTCAGAGGCTAAGACTGAGTTGCTTGAATATGTATGAGTGAAATGACGGGAAGAAGCGCAAGGTGAGTCAGGTGTTTTTTGAATGGGAATCGAGTGCAGTGTATGAGAGTGAAGGAAATGTCAAGGGAAGAGATGAGATGAGATGTGTGGATACAAAGAGAAGAAAGAAAACTAGTTGTAGTAGTATTAGTTTTAGTAGTAGTGGTAGTAGTAGTGGTAGTAGTGATAGTAGTAGTAGTGTATACTACTACTACTACTACTAAGAAAAGTAATAACGGTAACAAATGTAGAAGTAGTAGTTGTAGTAGTAGTAGCAGTAGTAGAAATAGTAGTAGCAGTACTACTACTACTACTACTAATGACAACAACAATAATAAAAATAATAATAATAATAATAATGATAAAAATGATAATAATCTATCTATCTATTGCTAGACTCCTTGATCCCTTACGGGGGGTCAAGAACAAATCGCCTCCATGTCGCCCTGTCCCCTGCCATTTCACTTCCCTGCTCCCAGCTCACACACCCCTCTTTCATTTACCTCTCCACTCCATCCCTCCATTTCCTCCTTGGCATCCCCCTCCCTCTTCCCCCTTCACCTCACTCACATACACTCTCCTCGTTAGTATCTCGCTCTCCACATGGCCAAACTACCTCAGTGTGTTTCTCCTAACGCTTTCTATCACATCCACATCCACACCACAACGCTCCTTCACTTCCTCCTTTGTCAGTCTGGCTCTCCATGTGATTCCACATGCTTCTCTCAAATAACTCATTTCCACTGCTCTCACTCCAAACATGTGTCCCTCCAACAAGGTCCAAGCTTCACTTCCATATGTTAGAGTTAGTATCACAATATTGTCATGCAGTAACTTTTTCACTTCCATGGTCACTTCCCTGTTTCTTATTATTGCTTTCAAAGGACCAAGAACTTTTCTTCCTTGTTATATCCTTTCAAGCACTTCACCCTCTAGACTTCCATCCTTACTCATCAAACTACCCAGGTACTTAATGCACTCCACATTTTCCACATCCTCCTCATCCAGCCTCACTGTACATTTAGTGACTTCATTTCTCTCGAAGACTATAACTTTACTCTTCCCTACATTCATCTTCAGATTCCGTTTCTTACACACTCTCCCAGATTCATTCACCAAGCATTGCAGCTCCCCTTCGTCTTCATTTAACAACACAGTATCATTTGCATACAACATTACAGGGAGTTTCCACACACTGCCCATTTCATAAGGGCCGCTCCAACATCCAACAATAGTAGTAGTAGCATTAGTCGTAGTAGTAGTAGTAGCAGTAGTAGTCGTAGTAGTAGTCATACCCTAAAGTCTATCTGTAATTTGACCCCGGTGGACTGCAGGCTGAAGTTGTCCTTTTCCGGCAGTCCACCATCCTCCTTTCAGGGGACAGGGAGGGAGATGAGTGATGTGTGCATAACCGGGCAGTGGATCTACCCAGTTTTTATCGGTGCCAACACGGGAAGGCGTCCCTCTCCAGCGTCGAGAAGAAGGTAAAGACTGAATACATTGAAAGAGTAGGAAGAGGTTGGAATACTGATGAGAGGCGAGTGATGAGACGGGAGGAGTGAGTGCAAAGTGGTAAATGCAAAGGTTAATGTGGCTTGGGATGGAAGTAGAAAGAGTAATTCCTGTTCTGTTCTCTTTCTTGTTTACTCCATCATACTTCCTTCCCGTTCTTCTCTTTCACACTCTTCTCTCTCTCTTGCATTTGTATTTTGGCATTTTTTTTCCCTCCCTCCCTTCCAACTTCCCTCCCTTTATGTCTTCTCCTGTCTCACATTTTTCTTTCTCTCCATTGCCTCTTTCCGAATTCCTTCTTTTTAATTTCTATCTTCTTGCAAATCTATATTATTAGTTAAAAAAAAAGTTAGTCTGTATAATAGAAGTCTCTTTGGGTATCAGTATAGTCATCATTATCATTATCATCATCATCATCATCATCATCCATTTCTATTCATTTTCATCAAGTTCATAATTTTGCCTAATAATTTAAACAAACCCATTATTGCATTTAAGTGAATTAAATATATACCTCTCCAAACAAAACCGTAAGAATAACGCTGACTTTTATTTAGAAGATGTACAGTTTTTTCTACAGCATATAGTGTGAAGAAAGGAAAAACATACATTATTTATAGAGGTACAATTTAGCATGCATTATTTGAAGAGAGATACATATGAGCATACATTATTTGATGAGAGATACATTTTAGCATATGTTATTTGAAGTGATATACATTTTAACATACTATTCGCAGACAGATACATTTTAACATATTTAATGATAGATAAATTTTAACATACATTGATAAAGACATACACTTTAGCATTTTTTATTTAGAAATAGAGACATTTTAGCATATATTATTTTTAAAGACGTGCATTTTAGCATTAACTAAGATACAGGGTGACCCAAAACAGTTGCATCCCATAATAGTGTCATTTATACAGCTGATAAGAGATTTGCTTTTTTTTTGCACTCATGTTTTGCTGAGTTGATAACAAAACAGTCATGATAGTTTAGGTTCTGCAGTTCAAATGGCCTGTTTTTTATGACTTCTCCAAAATGTGTTGCAAATGACCACCTCGACCTTGCAGACACTCCTGAATGCGGCGCGCGAAATTGTCAATTACGCGGACACACTGCTTTCTTGGGATAGCTCTGATGTTGGCCATGATTTCTATTTTCAGGTCTCTGAGTGTCTGGGGGTGATTTTCATAAACATGATCCTTCAGATAACCCCACAGATAGAAATATGGGGGATTCAGGTCGGGTGAGTGTGGGCCCCCCTCAGGGTCACATCCTACTCATCAGTCGATCCCCGAATCATTACCGCAGCCACATCAACATTTGGTTTGAAGTGCGTGGGGTGGCCCCATCCTTCTGGAACCACTGCTCCCCACGAGTGATGGCCCAACGTCTTCCTAGTGTCGTCCAAAACTTCCTCATGACCTCAAGACAACGTTCAGTGTTCACCGTGACAGACTGTTCTTCTTCGCCTTCGAACCAAAATGGTCCAACGATGCCATGCTTTGAGATGACCACTCATGTTGTGCATTTTGTTGAATGCAGTGGACTCTGGAAAACATCCTTTGGTGGAGCTGTGCCCCAGAAAATATTGTTTTCGCTGCTGACATGGCCTGAGAGAAGAAAGTGTGCGCCTCATTCAGGAGTGCCTGCGACGTCGAGGTGGTCGTTTGGAATACATTTTGAAAAGGTCATAAAAATACAGACCATTTGAACTGCAGAACCCAGATTTTCAGGACTGTTTTGTTATGAGTTCAGCTTACCATGAATGCAAAAATAAACCAAATCTCTTATCAGCTGAATAAATGACATACACTTTTATGGGTTGCATTCATTTTGGGTCACCCCGTACACTGTGGCATAAACTATCTAATGGCATACTTATTAAAATTTGTTGAATTAAAAGGCATACATTTCAACATTTATTGCTTAATTTTCGGCATTTATTTTGTTCAAGTATTTACCTCAGAACTCAGCAGGATACAGTGAGAAAAATGTTGGTCTGTGATTATTAAAGACACATTCATCTTAGCACTCAGCATTTCAAAAACAGATACATTTAAACATTTACATCATTCGAGTGTTTACGCAGCCAAACTAAAATCCGCCGAGAAAAATGTTGATCTATAATTTTACTTCCAACTTGTAAACCCTTTGCTCGAGGAGCCCCTTGAAAGAGAGACAGAGAGAGAGAGAGAGAGAGAGAGATGGTTGGATAGATATGTAGTTGGAGATATAAGCGCACACACACACACACACACACACACACACACACACACACACACACACACACACACACACACAGATAGATAGGTTGATAGATAGACTGAGAGAGAGATAGATAGATAGATAGATAGATAGATAGATAGATAGATAGAGAGAGAGAGAGAGAGAGAGAGAGAGAGAGGTAACTGGCGTCACTGGTTGCCATGGTAACGACGCCACATCAGCTGACCTTGTTTACACCCAAAGTGCCACTCGGATGGGTGAGAGATTATTTTTTTCTCACCCTTTTTCTCCTTCCATCCATCCTTTTATATTTCTCTTCCCGGTATTCCTCCCACTTATTCTCCTCTTCTTCCTTCTCTCCTTCCTTCTCTTTTCTCTTCTCTCCTGCTGTGATAGTCATTTGTTCATAGTTTATTTTTTCTCTTCTCCCTTCCTTCCTCTCATAAGTCTCCTCGTCATTCAGTTATTAATATTCCCCCCCTTGTCTCTCTCTCTCTCTCTCTCTCTCTCTCTCTCTCTCTCTCTCACTTTTTTCGTCGTTTTTTCTGTCATTTATGAGATGCTTCGATGCAAGTAGACGAAAGGCTTTAATTATGTTGTTTGTGAAGTAGGTTTGCTGTGGTGTTTTCCTCTGCCTTTTGTTGGCCTTTTTACTTCCTACGCCTTTATCATTCATCCTTCGAAGTAATTTATTCTTATTTCTCATTTATCTTTATTTGCCATCTTCTTTTCTCCTTACTTTCTCATTCTGATTTTTCTCTTGCTTATTTCTTTTTATTTCCTTCTCAGTCTTTGCTTTCCTCCTCCTATATATCTGTATTTTTGTTTGTACTCTTTTTCTTTTTTATTCTTTCATTTTGTGTATTATTAAGTTTTATCCCTCTCCTCTGTGTTCTTGTTTTTCAGTCCTAGTATTTGTATTCTCGTAGATGTTATTACACTCAGTACCGTAGTTTTATTCTTCTTTTTATTGTCATTATTATTTCACTCATTCTTGTTGCTTTAATCGTGTATTTTATTGTCATTATTATTTCACTCATTCTTATAATATAGTTGTTTTCATTATTGCTGTTCTTAATTCCCCTTCATATTTCGTGTTTATTTCTGAAGCAACATGGGATTCGACCTTTGATATTTGCCTCAGACCAGATCGGTAGAGACCTTACATAAATCATAATTCTCTCTCTCTCTCTCCCCCCCCCCCCTCTCTCTCTCATCTACTCTCCACACCTCTTTTCGCTCTTTTCCCTCTTTTCCTTCCGTCATCTTATTTTCACCTCATTTCTTTTCTTTTTTTCTCCTTCCTTGATCGCTTATTTTTCGCCTTTCCTCTACACATCTCTCCTCACTCTCTACTCTTCACATCTCTTTTTGCTCATTTCCCTCTTTCCCTTCCTTCGGCATCTTTTTCTTTCACCTTCTTTCGTTACTTTTTTTCCACCTTTCTTGATCACGTTTTCTCCTCGTCTCTATACATCTCCTCACTCTCTATTCTCCATTCCTCTTTTCGCCCTCGTTACTCAGTTCCTTCCTTCGTCATTTTTTTTTTTACCTTTCATTACTCTTTCATCTTCCGTGGTCACATTTCTCGCCTCGTCTCTGCACATCTCTCTTCATTCTTCTCTACCCTTCCATCCCTTCATCTGTCTTTTTCGTTCACGTTCCACTTTTATTTTGAATGCCTAAACTCTCCACACCTCATTTCGCATTCTTCTCTGACTTTCCTTCCGATGTCTAGCTTCCTCCTCCACATTCGTTTTCACCAACCCTGGAGACATCACACATGCTTCTGTTTGACTCTATATTTGAATCAGATTTGACACTGTGCGGGAGGGACAAAAGCTCACTCATTTCTTACTCCTTCTGACTTTCCTCTGCTGACTGATATTTCTAAGTTGAGGGAGGCTTGGTATGATTCCCTGCCCATGCGTCAGAGAGGAAAGTGACGGACGTGAAGTAAAGGCTGTAGAATATGAAACGAACTTTTGACCCTGACTGTTCTGTTACATCTTCCGTATATTTCCTATCGCTGTGTGTCATATCTAAGCCCCTTCACTCCAGTGACGTATTATTTTATTCTTGCTATTACCAGACCATTTTAACCAACTTAGGGATTCTTCTAGTAGTGACGAGACTAATGAAGGCTGTATCTAACTCCTCCCGTTCAAAAAGTGGCTGCTAACATGAACTAAATGGCCTGGTTGAAGTAGTAATAGTAGTGGTAGCTGTAGCCCCAAATCCATCTCAAACTTGAACCCCGTGGACAACAGGCTTAAGGTGGTCTATCGTAGGAAGTAGTTCATGGACGTTTGTATCACCAGGCAAATGAGCGACCTAATTATATCTGTGCCACCACATGAGGGCGTCCCTACTAGGCCCCGGTAGTAGTGACAATTATAGAATACGTTACCTAGCCTCTCCATACCTAGAATTGGAAGAGGAACCTTGACTGTAAATCTGACGGTTGTTATCGTAGTTTGTGAGAGTTTGAGTGGTTTCCTTGTCAGTTGCGCTTTGCTATTCATATCTCTTCTCCTCCTCCTTACAGCTCTCTTCGCCCTTCCAAGCTCGTTCCTTCCTTCGCCAGCATCCTACTATCTCATCCTTTCTTATCGTTATCTCATTTTACAGTCTTCCCGTCTCTTTCCAGTGCTTCAACATTTCGTTTTTTATACTACTATTCTTATTTCCCACAAAATGAATTTGAGTTATATCATCATTATCAAATCATCGTCGCCATAGTGAAATTTTTGTGACGATTAAGAAATTTCAGTCACACCTATAATTGTCCATGTAATAAATCATCATCATCACCACCACCACCACCACAACCATCATGATCTAAAGTTTTCCACAGTGTAAAATTGTGTATATTCTGACGATACAACATTTTTGGTTACAGTTAAACCCTTTCCAAATAGTAAATTTTTGGTGGATTTTCAAAACTAGGTCTGTATTTGGGCATCAGGCAAGAGTTGACATTTTGCTTTTGCCAGTGGATTTCAGCCATTTCTCGTTGACCTGAGAGGCAGTGCAGCAGGGAAGGAAATGTGAGGGGATGAATTTGAACTCGTGTGTGTGTGTGTGTGTGTGTGTGTGTGTGTGTGTGTGTGTGTGTGTAAAAGGTTAAATATAGGTGTGTACATGTCTATTCTCTTCCAGCACACCTTTACCAGTCTTTTCACTCCATACAATTTACTCATATAAGGCTCGTTTCCAAAGTCGCTGCTTTTAGTTAAGATGCTAACCAACTAAACTTTCCATTCCTCTCTTTCTTCTTCCACAGTCACCTTTGGCGGTCATGTCGGCGAGCCCACGAACCATTAATTTGAGTATCATGAGAACGGTTACCATGGCGTCCTTAGTATCAGTCCTCCCCAGTGAAGCTTACCATGTTGGGATTCTTGTGAGTGTACTAACCATGAACTTGAGTATTATTAGAACGGTTACCATGACATCCTTCCACACCCACCCACCCACCCTCAGTGCAGCTCACCATGTTGGCAAGCTGACTGAGTAACAACACGGGCATTATTAAAACGGTTACCATGGGATCGTGAGTTGTATGCCGCTCCATTGAAGGTTACAGTGCTGAGGATTCTCTTCGTTGAGGTTCATACCAATAAATGCAATTTATCTCTCTGGCTCGTCATCCTCTGCTCCCCACCCATTCCTTGCGTGCATTCTTTTTAATACTCACTGTTTCTCTCACTCTTGTACAGTAAGCTGTCCCTCTCAATTACTTCCGTGAGAGGACTCTATTTTCAGATGCGAGAGCATTTCTAGGAGCTATCCCCTCGTCACTTGCTTTTTAACCCTTCATTAGTCCTGTGGGGTATTCAAACGTGGTTAGTCCAGTGGGGTGTTACAACACCCCAATACAAAATTACATGTACTGTTACTAACATGTAAAATATATTCATACAGCCGCTTCAGCCTCTCTCTGCAATCACTAATGAAAAGATTGAATGCCTTGTAGGTGGTGTTTATTAATATATGATAATAAAATACAATAAATTATAATATCAGTAAAAAAATAACAAATGGACTCATATCTCATTTGTCAGGTAAACACGCACAGGAAAATACATTTTGTGATTTTTAAAATCAGTATAATGATAAACAATATGCAAAAATAAGATTAAAAAAAAAAATCTATATCACAATATGATCTAAATGGTTAGTTTGATGGGGTGACTGGACACCCCAGGGGGGGAGTGCCCCTCTCTCTCACTACAGCAGAGGCAGGACTAAACCAATCCACATGCTCCCTCCCCTCACTGAATCAGGAGAGTACTGGAACGGAGAGAAATTTTCGAATTACCGGCTAGGAAATATGAGCTTTTCAAAAAAATTGGGGTGCCAAAACACCCCACCTGACTAACGAAGGGTTAAGGTAACGAGGTCCTTCACTCCTGTATACTTAATATCTCTAATGAAGCTCCTCATATTAGGGCCTTGAAGCTCCGGCATCTGTATGATACTATTGTACTTGTCATTTTAGTGTTATTGGCACCAGACGGTTTTTTCAGTAGGCACCCTGGTAGTGAAGGGGTTTATGAAGTCTGCCTCTGATCCCTCAATTCCGAAATGTGTATCCTAATCCAGATTATAAAAATGAAGATGGTAGGAGCCTAACAGAGATTCCGTCTTGATAGTAAAGGGACCAACTTCCCCATCTCTCCATTTCACACCACACCCCCTGCCTGTTCCTCATACCACCACCTTTAATATTCTGCCTACTTCTTCCACTTCATTGACTTTACTGCATCGTACCTACCCAAACTCTGTGCAACTACTTTCATGAATTTCCTTCTTTCATCCTCTCCTTGCAACTTTTCCACTCTGAACAGTCTGCTTTTTGCCCCATGTTCCTTCCCTTCCGCCACTTGCTGTAATCTTTGGTAGGCTGGCAGTATTTAAAAAGTTCCTCGGTTTTATTACATTGCTTTCTCTAGGCTCGTTCAGTAAGATAGCGGATTTTAAATTTTATTCTTGCCATTTTCAAGCAATTTTTATACAACTCAAGATCGATTTTTCAAGAGGTTAGCTGCAGCCTTCATTAACCCCTTCAGTACCGGAGAATTGGAAAAAGTTGAGTAAAATTGTCTGGTTAAAGGCAGGATAAACAAAATAACAATTCATCTCTACGTCACTAAGAGGTGGATATTTGCACTGTTTTGTACACGTTCATGCTGCCGGTTAGACTAGTGGATCTGGATTGTCCCCCCGTCCCTTCGTCCTTGTTCAGCCGTAAGTACAAATGGAGACCTGGATGTAAAATAATTCCTGCGTGTCGCGTTTTAGAAGATGATAAGGACTGTAAAAAATTTATTTGCGTAGTCAATAGGCATAAAATCTAAGCCTCTATTTCCTCCTCCTCTTCTTCTTCTTCTTCCTCCTCCTCTTCTTCTTCTTCTTCTTCTTCCTCCTCCTCTTCTTCTTCTTCTTCCTCCTCCTCCTCCTCTTCTTCTTCTTCTTCCTCCTTCTCCTCTTCTTCCTCCTCCTCTTCTTTCCGTAATGGTGCAGTGGGTAACATACTCTGCCCGCAACTCAGAGATCAGCAGTTCGATTCCCTGAAGTACCATAAGACGCGTGGGCAGCCTTCTTCACACCTCAGTCTGTTACTTGCCAGAAACTAAAAATTGGGACTTGAATGTATAAGGTACGATTGAGTGTTGTGTTCTGAGGGAGTGTTCTGGTTGCTATCTTTGTCAGTCCTTCTGGCCTGCACATGAAAACAGAATGTGCTTCTCTCTCTCTCTCTCTCTCTCTCTCTCTCTCTCTCTCTCTCTCTCTCTCTCTCTCTCACTGTTTCAGAATTCATATACACACAGGCTTTAAAACTCCCGTCAGCAACGTATATGCAAGACAGTGAAAGAAACAGTGAGCCTTTGAAGTGAGAGGGGTGACTTCTCTAGCTGGTGTGTGTGTGTGTGTGTGTGTGTGTGTGTGTGTGTGTGTGTGAGAGAGAGAGAGAGAGAGAGAGAGAGAGAGAGAGAGAGAGAAAAAAAAAAAATTAACTCAACATAGACTCTACCATTTATTTTCGGTGGTATAGGCATTTCGACCATTTGTATATTTATTCCTCCTTCTATACATAATCTATCTATCTATCTATCTATCTATCTATCTGTCTATCTACCTGTCTGTCTATCAGTCGGCCTATCTCTTTACCAATCTATCTATCAACCTATCTATCTGTGTCATTCTTTCTGCCTGTCTGTCTCTTTCCATCCATCAGTTTCTCTGTGTCTACTGCCCAACCCTATTCTTTTTTTTTTTTCTATTTTTTCTTCTCAATTTTTCCTTCACTCTTCTTTACCTTTTAGATGCGTTTTTCTTTCTTGCTGAATTTCACCTCCCCCCACTCTCTCTGTCTCTGTCTCTGTCTGTCTGTCTGTCTCTCTCTTTGTCTCTCTCTCTCTCTCTCTCTCTCTCTCTCTCGTGTTTGCGCGGTGAGGGTAAGCGTCATGAGGGTGAAAATGAAGGGGTGTCGGGTTTTATTTCACGCTGGATGGGCCGAGAGAGAGAGAGAGAGAGAGAGAGAGAGAGAGAGAGAGAGAGAGAGAGAGAGAGAGAGAGAGAGAGAGAGAGAGAGAGAGACGAGAAGTAGGTAAAACAATAAACACCCACAGATAATATAATAAACCCCTTCTTCATTGTTAGACCGCCTACCTGCGTCGCTCCTGGTAATCATCAAAAGGATAACATTCGAAATAGCTTACAGTTTTTCAGGACAGACTCACATAACAAGAAATTAGACGTTTGGCAAAGTTTGTTTTGGGTTCAGGTTCTTTAAAATCAACATGGACCTATTTCACGTGCTTTCAGGTGGCAGTCAGGTGGTTAGAGAAGTGATCTGCTGTTCAAAAGGGCGCGAGTTCGATCCTGGCGTGAAGTAGGGAACCCTCTGATGATACCATTTTCATTGACAGACTTTATTTCTCTTCCTCCAAATCCAGCGACATGTCATAAGAACACCCCGCTGAATGAGACAGCTCTAGCATGTAACAATACGGACGGTAGGTATTCGTACCGAAGTGGTGGCATGGAAAGGTGTGTGGAACGTAGGGTGACTGCTGGGCTTCAGGGAGTGGACTATCCAAAGTATACTTAGGATCAGATTTGAAAAGTTAGGTAATTTTAGGCTCAGTCAGGTAATTTCACAGCCAATTAGGTCCAATTACGTCCACTAATGCCTTCACTCCGATGACGTATTATTTCATTATTTTGTTGCTTCTTCCTGACGCCTTTTTTCACCTCAAGAATATCTGTAGCAGTGAAGAGTTTTATTAAGACATTATACTTTTCCTCCTCCCGGTCAACAACGCTGTCCTAAGTTGCATAAAATATTCAAGTAACAAAAGAGTAACAAAAGGGGTTAGGAATGATTCGAATCCCTCAGGTTAATTTTTTTCTTTTAAGGTATCACTTCAGGTCAGACGATGTCCATGCATTTACTTTTCATGATATCATTTTGCCAGACACGGAAGGCCTCTGATGTATTTCATGTGCTTCAGCTCTTTCCAGTTCCCATGGCTTATGCAGTATATATATGTTGAGTTTAATAAAAGATGGTTCAGGTCATATGCAGAAAATCAGTCCTGCAACAAAACAATAATTTCTGAGAGATAATTTATTTATTTATTTATTTATTTATGGGGTAGGAAGAGAATAAAACAGAGTGGGGTGACTGGAAAGGAGTGGGCGGGATGGGGTGTGATGGTGGCTTGTACCCTGAGAGAGAGAGAGAGAGAGAGAGAGAGAGAGAGAGAGTCTTATCCCTCTCTCACCCTTGCTTAATTTGAAGGCCACCTGTGCATCGCCTTCACACCTGCCTCACCGCATCACCTCTCTCTCTCTCTCTCACACACACACACATGGCGTCTTTCTCACCCTCCTCACACTCACTCACTTCTCTCTCTCACACCTGCACCACCAACCGCATCCCTCTTCCCTCGCCCTCTCTCTTAGATGTTGCTCTTGCCTTCACACTTTCTTACTCCCCGTCATACTTGTTTATGTAGTATGTTTCTTACACTTGACTCACAATTAACTTTTGACCTTCCTCTCCTCCTACCAGCACCATCTTTGCCTTTGCCTTTCATTTTCCTCACTCCAATTGTTGCCTCATATATGCTTCATCCTTGCCTTACCCCTGCCTCGCCCTTCCCTCATCCTTGCTTCATACTTCCCTCATCCCTGCCTCACCTTTCCCTCATCCCTGCCTCATCCTTCCCTCACCCCTTCCTTCCCCTTCCCTCAACCCTGCCTCACCCTTCCCTCATCCCTGCCTCACCCTTCCCTCATCCCTGTCTCACCCTTCCCTCATCCCTATCTCACCCTTTCCTCACCCTAACCCCGCACTTCCCTCATCCCAGCCTCACCCTTCTCTCATCCTTGCCTTACCTATCCCTCATCCTAACCTCATCCATCCCTCATCCCTGCCTCACCCTTCTCTCATTCTTGCCTCACTTATCCCTCATCCTTGCCTCACTCCTTCTCACTCTTCCTTCATCCTTGCCTCATCCTTCTGTCACCCCTTTATCACCCTTTCTTTATCCCGTCCTCACCCATTCATCATCCTTTCCTCAATAATCATCATACCTTCCTCTCCCTTTCACCACTCCTGCCTCGCCCTTCCCTCACCCCTGCTTATCCTTCCCTGACCCTTTCATCACCCCTCCGTCACCCCTGCCTGACCTCTACCTATTCCCTGCCTCACCTCCCTCCAGCCTCACCTCTGCCTCTCTGCTGCCTCACTTCACACACTAATTCACGCCTCCCACCTCCCTCTCACCGTGTCCTCTCCCCACCCCTGTCTCACCCCCTGTCGCCTGTGTAATCTAATCAAGTACCCCCTCCCCACCCCTCTCCTCCTCTCCCCCCTTCTCCTCCCCTCCCCTCCCCTCCCCTTCCCTCTATATCTCCCCCTTCCCTTCCTGTCATTTGCTCCTCTGTTTTCCTCTCTGTCTGTCTATCTGTTTGGGGCTGAGGGGAGTTGTTTATCAGTTGCTGTATGACTTAGAGCCCTGCAGCACAAGTCTGTCACACTTCTGTCACAATTGTCACTTTTCTCACATATGACTTATATTTACTTGCTTCATACTTTTTCCTGTCATACACTTTCCAAACCTGCTTCACACTTCTCACACTAACATCACACTTCTCACACTTTTTTAGTTTATCTATTTTTTTTTTTTTAGCGTCTTCATATCAAGCACTATTTAACATACGAGAGGCTACTGAAGTATAATGTGCGGAATAAATAGCAAAAGGAAGATGAATTACGGTACTAAATCGACCCAAGGTACTTAAAATACGACTCTCAGGTGTAAGGAATAACATAGGAAACAGTTTAACCCCGACAAACCGATGATGTAATTTTCCACCTTCGTCGCCCTATTTGCAGACGATTTTGCACAGCTTGGGGAGACCTCTGGTAGTGAAAGGGTTAATGGGGGATGCATCTAACCCCTCCAGTTAGAGAGAGAGAGAGAGAGAGAGAGAGAGAGAGAGAGAGAGAGAGAGAGAGAGAGAGAGAGAGAGAGAGAGAAGTGATCATAGTGAAGGAGTTAAGGTCATCATTTTCTCTAACGTTAAAGACAACCGGTAAAGACGGGTTGGATTCTGGTCGCCCTTGGAACTTAGTAACACCTTCTCTTTAGCGAATTAGTTTACGATTTACACGTCAGAGTTCCCTTTTACGGTATGTACTTGCCTTTAGTATCTATATCATCAAATAAATAAATAAATAAATAAACAAAACCGTACCACCCTCTCGGTATCAAATTACATCGCCCTCTATACCTCAGTGTTCTATTTTACGCTGTTTATGTCTCTTCAGTATCGACATAAAATTCATAATAATACGCAAGAAAATACTAACGTGTAATATTCATAAATAAACTGGTAAGGGAAAGGTAACAGAACGTCTCTTTAGCCAATAACTATAGGACCAAGAGACAGAATGTTAGGGATATGAAGAATATGCATTATTTCCTCCTCCTACTCTCTTGTAAGGAGTAGATCCAATATTGCACATTCTCGTCTATATGTCTATCTGTCTAGTTATGTATCTGTCTATCCATCTACCTATCTGTCTGTCGTATCTTTCTATCTGTCTAATAATGGTTAATATTGTATTTATTCCTCACATCCATTATTCTAAGAACCGGTACCTCATGCATAATAGATGGTGGAGTGTCATAGTTTGTTTATCTTAACTTGGTGGAGATTTCCGTTCTTCTGAAGCCTACTTCCCGTAGTTCAGTGCCAGAATAAGACGTTACTCTGCCCTGTATCCTTGTCATAGCACTTCTTCGTGACTAGCACCATATTCTAGTGTTAACTCCTGTTACAGCTTAGCATTGAAGACGGAGATATGACAATGTTGAGCCAAGTTAAAGTGAATGGAGTATCATCTTAATATTTTGTTACAATTCAGCACTGAAGATGGAGAGATGGCAATTTTAAGTCAAGTTAAAGTAGACACACTAGATGAACCAGCCACGCCAAGGGAAGAGGTGGTGGACTAGTAGGAGCGATTCAGGGAACGAGGAGAGGATTAAGAAGAGCAGTTAGAGCACACGGGGCAGCTAAGTGATTGCGTGAGAGTGAGGGTGGGGATTAAGGCGAGGGTGTGTTATGTCACCATGGCTTCCTGCACGCGATGGTGTTCTGAACCTATCCGCTCAGAAGACGTCCTTTTTATTTGATTTTTGATACTTTTTAGAGGCTCTGTCTAAAAAAAAAGGGGGGGGAGGGAAGTTATCGAATCTGTGGAGCTTGTTATAGCCTCCCTCAACTCCTTCACTGTAAGACGTCCCTCCAAAGCTGAAAAAAACAAAGTCTGAACGTACCGGTAACAAGAAAATAATCAAAAGTACATCCTCATATTGAAGGGGTAGAGGATGTGAACATGAGAACAAGGAGGAGGCGGGAATTCCGAGTTTAGAGTTGGAGTGGGGATGGTCATCGCTTATTTACTTGCTAATGATTGTTGTTGTGGTCCTTGGCTTATGTGGATATGTACCCAGTGGACTGCAGGCTGAATTTACCTTTTCCCAACTCTCTACCATCCTCCTTTCCATGAGCAGAGAGTAGGTTAGGGGATAGTTTTGTAACCGGGCATCAGAACACCTGGTTATATCGGTGCCACCACATGAAGGCGTCCCGCTCCAGTACCCTTGATAAAGATAGAACGTTAGTGCAGGGGAGTGCATAGGAACACAAACAACAAGATATTTATTGATCTTTTGGAGGCTGTTTGATACATAGAGAATTATGACTGTGGTATCTGATTCTAAAAGCTGGAGATAAGGAAAGCAAATTTAAATGAAGGGAATACAGGGATGGAAGGAGGGAGTGAAGCTAAGCAAAGAGGAGGGTTAAGAAGAAGAAAAATAGATGCAGTAATGTATGTAGGAGGGGAAGACGACGAAGAACGAGGTGGAGCGTTAAGGTGGAAGAGTGTAAGTAGGTAGGTGGTGTGGAGCTGAGTATAAGGGTTGTATTCCAAGTGGTGATGTGTATGAAGAATGAGAGACTGATTAGGAGAGTGTATATGAGTGAGGTGCAGAGAGGGGACGAGGAGAAAGGAGAGGCTGAGGTTTAGATGGAGGGATGGGGTGGAGAGATAAATAAGTGAGGGGATGTGTGAGTTGGAGAAAGGTCAGCTTAATGGTGGAGGAAAAAAATGACATTGATGCAATCTGACTGTGGCCACAGAGAGATAGAAAGGTAGAGTTTAAGTGGCTTTGGAGATATTGTAATACTGCTGCAAATGATTGTGATGATGATACTGGCATACGGGAATCATTCGACTCTCGGCCATGTCGGTGCCACCGAATGAAGGTGTTCCTCTTTAACACTAAAAATATAAATAAAAACTAAAGACAGTATAAAGGTGTAATAATTAGCTAAGGAAATGGTGCTATCCGTATATCAATTACATGACAGCCATAAATTGTACAGAATAAAAATGATGATGCAATGAAGATAAATCAGTAAAGTGAATAGGAAAGGAATTAGACTATTATAGGAGTGATGTAAGGGATGAGATGGAAGAGGATACAGTGAGGTGAAAAGGTAAAGGAGAAGAGTATTTGGTTTAAGATGACCTGGGTGGAAGGAAGGAAGAATTGCAGTTGAGCCAGTATAAGGTGGAAGAGTATAAGGTAGAAGGGTAATGTGGAAGATTGTAAAGAAAAAGAATAAGACGGGAGAGTATTCAGTGGACGATATTGAGGTTAGAGGATAAGGTAGCAGAGTATAAGGTGGAAGTATAATGTTGAAGGAAGAAGTGAATGGATATATTGAAAAGATACTGTGAAGGGTATAAGGTGGAAGTATAAGGTGGAAAGAAGGAAGGACTGGAGATAAATATGGCAAAGTCTATCTTGAGGTGTATGTACTGTGGAAGCTGCGGTTATATTTTCAGGTAATAGACTGAGAAAGAATTTATCTATCTGTGCTTGTCCCTCTATTCATCTGTAGGTTTGTCTGCCTGTCTGACTGGCTGCCTGTCAGTCTCTCTCTCTCTCTCTCTCTCTCTCTCATGAATGAATAAATAAAATATATATATATATATATATATATATATATATATATATATATATATATATATATATATATATATATATATATACATATATATATATATATATATATATATATATATATATATATATATATATATATATATATATATATATATATATATATATATATATATATATATATATATATATATATATATATATATATAAACAGTATATAGGCTACATACATACATGTGTATCAGCTGTCTATCTGGGTCTCTCTATACATACATACATACATACATGTGTATCTGCTGTCTGTCTGTCTAACTGTGCGTCTGTCTGTCTGCGTATATCGTGTGACGTCTGCCATCAATAGACTGGAGCCCTTTCACTGATCTCTGTCAATACACCAGCTCCCTCCCTTTCGCACTCTCTCTCTCTCTCTCTCTCTCTCTCTCTCTCTCTCACACACACACACACACACACACACACACACACACACACACACACACACACACACACACACACACACACACACACACACACACACACACACACACACACACACACACACACACACACACACACACACACACACACACACACACACACACACACACACACCACATTTTGAAAGGGAAAAGAGAAGTAGAAAGGAAGAAAGCATACAAAAGAAAAGAAGACAATATAAATGAGAAACAACTTGACATTTAACCTTTTCCTGGGGCTTGACCTTTGATTGATTGCTCTCAGAAACGAATCCCTTTACCTTTATCTCACCCCGAAGCCTTCCAGAAAAGTTGATTTGGGTAGGATGAATATTGTTGAAGTTGACTCTGACCTTTGACCCTTCGTCTTCAGAAGCAATACGCCAGTCCCTTGGGTGATTCTCCACGCACCCAGTGTCTTGTTCTGTTCAGGCCAAATCGGTTTAGTTCTTTTGTTCACACCCACACACACACCCACCCACACACACACACACACACACACACACACACACACACACACACACACACACACACACACACACACACACACACACACACACACACACACACACACACACACACACACACACACACACACACACATCGAATAAAACAAAACACCCGCTCTTGCTTCGCGATTGCTGGTGTAAAGATGATCTAAAACTGAAGGGAGAGAGTGTGAAAGAGAGATGAGGAAGGGAGAGAGTGAGTGGTGGGAGAGTGTAAAAGAGGAATGAGAGAGGGTGAGAGAAGTGAGAGGTGAGGGAACTTGAACGATAAATGAGGGAGGGAGGGAGCGATAGGTGAGGGGTGTGAAAGAAGTAAGAGAGAGAGAGAGAGAGAGAGAGAGAGAGAGAGAGAGAGAGAGAGAGAGAGAGAGGTGGGTGGGTGGGGAAGGGGTAAATAAAGTGAGAGAGTAAGAAAGAGAGGCGAGGCACCACAGATGGGTGAAAATTGAGATAGTGTGAAAGAGAAGAGTGAGCTATGAATGAATGTGAGGGGTGAGAGAGAGAGTGAGCCAGAAACGGGAGAGGACGTGTGAGCGAGGGGTGAGAGAGTGAGCGAAATGTGGGAAAGGGTGTGTGAGGGAGGTGTGAAGGAGGGTGAGGGATGGGAGAGGGAGAGAGAAAGAAAGAATGTCAGTCAGGGATGAGGGAGGGTGAGGGAGGGGTGAGGGAGGGAGAGAATGTCAGTGAAGGATAGGGGAACGGTAGGCAGGGGAAAAATGAAGGGTGGGGAAGGGGTGGGGGGGACCAAGGGAGGGTATGGGAAAGGGTGAGAGGGGTGACTGTAATATTATGAAAAAGAAACGCTAAGGGAAATTCAATGTAGCGCCGATAAATGGTGCCAAAATAAAGTGTATTGAACAGCGATGAGGTGTGAGGGTAGGGGAGAGGGTTATAAATTGATTAATGAGGAGAGGGGGAGAGAGAGGAGAGAGAGAGAAGAGGGGAGAGAGAGAGGGGAGAGAGACGAAGGGGAAAGAAAGGGGGTCACGAGTACAAGAGACATCCATTACCTTCTTTTGTTTGCTGCCCTTTGCTTTCACCTTAGCGCCCTCATTCCCTCGCCATCACCCTAAATCACCCTTCTACACCCTCTTACACCCTCAAAATATCCTGCTACACCCATCAGGCATCCTCAGAAGACTCAAGCATACTGGTCATACACTTACAAATCACTTCACTCGTACACCCTCACTTTCTCTCCTACCTCTTAATACCGCCTTCCACACCCACTAACACCCTCATAATATCCTATCATAAAAACACTGTAATCTTAACCACCCTAGTTACAAAGTTCTCACAGTAGTATATCTTCTACACCTCCTCAATACACTCACAAACACCCTTACTACACTCCCACAAACACCCATGAAACACACTGAAAAATAACCTTTCAACACACCCTCAAACACCCATGCAACACACTGAGATACATCCCTTCTACACACCCACAAACACCCAAACGACACACCCACAAACACCCAAACGACACACCCACAAACACCCAAACTACACACCCACAAACACCCTCGCTATACACCCACAAACACCCTCACTACATGCCCACAAACACCCTCTCTTCATACTCATAAACACCCTCACCACACACCCACGAGCACCCTCACTATACACCTAGTAGTAGTAGTAGTAGTAGTATTTTTTTTACTGATAAAATATTTTACATGCTTCAAGTATGAAGATAACACCCTTACTACACACCCATAATCCATACTGCACACTAACATACATCTCTTCTACACACTGTCAGACACCCTCACTACACACCCACAAACACTCTCTCCACACACTCACAAATACACTCACTACCTACCCATGAATACTTTACTACACACGCTCACTACACACCCACAAATACCCTCACTACGTGTAACCCACAAATACCCTTACTACTCACCCTCACTACACACCCACAAATACCCTTACTACTCACCCTCACTACACACCCACAAATACCCTTACTACTCACCCTCACTACACACCCACAAATACCCTTACTACTCACCCTCACTACACACCCAGAAACATCCACTACACCCAAAATACCTACACTCCCTCTCCCATCCACCATGTCATCCCCTCTAAGCTGATTTGGTGACCCTGCTGTATTAGTGTGGTGACAGTGTGGTGATAGAGTGGTGATAGTGTGGTGAAAATGTGCTCTTAATACGGCTGGTGTGATGGTGTGGTAAATAAGTGATGAGGGTGTGGTGGTGCTGGTGGTGACGTTGTAGTGTTGTTGACGTGTGGTGGTGGTGTGGTGAGGGTGTAGCGGTGATGTAGTGAGTGTGTGGTGAATCTGTAATGAGAATTTTGGAGAGGATGTGATTGTGGTAGTGATGAGATGATTTTGTAGTGATGTTATGTGATGTAGTGACGTTGGCTGTGTTGGGAATGGTGAAGACAGTCGTGGTGTTGGTGATGGTTGTTGAGTGATAGTGGTGGCAGTATAATGGTGGTGATAGGAATAGTAATGGTAGCAATGGTAGAGGTGGAAGTATTGGTAATGATAGTAGTGGTGATGCTATCGGTAGTGGTGATTTTGGTGTTAGTGGTGATGATGAGTATAGAGGTTAGTGTGAGGGAAAATGTGTGCAGTTACGGTGATGGTGATGGTGATAGCTGTGGAAGTGATGATGGTGGTTGCTGAGGTGGTGAAGATGCTGATACAAGCTGAAATGGGGGTGATGATTGTGATGCTGATGCTGATGGTGACTGTGGTGAGAGTGATGATGGTGTGGTGACGGTGGTGGTTGTTGGTAGTGGTTGTGATAGTAACAGTGATGATGTTACTTGTGGTGTTAGTGGTGGTGGTAGATTTAGATAGTGGTGTTTGTGGTGGTGGTGGTAGTGATGAATAAAGTGGTGTTTGTGGTGGTGATAATAGTTGCAGTAGTGATGGTAATAGGTGTGATTATAGTAACTGAAGTGATGGTGGTATTGGTGGTAGTGGTAATTGTGGTACCTGGTGGTGAAAGTGGTTGAAATATGGTAGCGATGGTCTGGATAGTGATCGCTGCGGTGCAAGAAATGGTGCTGGTGGTGCTGGTGTGGAGGACAGCTACGTTGGTGGTGGTGGTGGTGGCGGTGGTGGTGAAAGTGATGGGGGTTGTAGCTGTGGTGGTAGTTGTGTTGGAAGTAGCTGAACTGATGATGCTATAACAGTGATCAGTTGTGGTGGTGGTGGTGGTGGTGTTGGTGATGATGGTGATATTGGAGGAAGTCAGAGTTAGTGGTGTTGATAGTGGTGATGGTTGTGGTGGTGATGGAGGACGAACTGGTTGTGTTTGTAATGATGGTGGTGGTGGTGATGGTGGTGATGATGGTGATGGTGGTGGTTGTGGTATTGGAGAAAGAGTTGGTGGTGTTGGTAATGATGGTGGTAGTGGTGGAGAGAGTCGCTACTTAGTGATGTTGGTAGTGGTGGTGGTGGTGGTGGTGGAGAGGGTCGCTACTTAGTGGTGTTCATAGTGGTGGTGGTGGAGAAAGGGTTGGTTGTGTTGGTAATGGTGGTGATGGAGAAAGAGTTGGTGGTGTTGGTAATGGTGGTGATGGAGAAAGAGTTGGTGGTAATGATGATGGTGATGGAGGTAATGGTGAAGAGTCAGGGTTACTGGAGTTTGTGATGGTGATGGTGATTGAGGTTTAGTGGTGTTATTAGTGGTGGTGATGGTGGAGAAAGAGTCCGAGCTGGTGGCGGTGTTGGTGGTGGTGGTGGAGATAAGAGCATTAGAGTGGGTTGCGAGCGTGTGTGTTCCAATTTGTGCCAGACTTAGTGACAGTGTGTGTAAGAGTCACTCGGGAAAAGTGTGAAAGTGGTTGGGAGAGACTATGTAGGTCGGAGTGTAAAAACGTGTGTGTGTGTGTGTGTGTGTGTGTGTGTGTGTGAGAGAGAGAGAGAGAGAGAGAGAGAGAGAGAGAGAGAGAGAGAGAGAGAGAGAGAGAGAGAGATGAGGGAATAGAATAGCCGAAGACAGAAAAGAGGCTTAAAAAAGGAGAAAAATGAAAAGTGAGAGGAGGCAGAGATGAATAAAAGAGGAAGAGGGAAATGAGAGGGAGGGAGGGTGGAGGAAGAGGGAAGAGGGGGGAAAAGGGAGACAAGATGAGGGTGGGTGATGATCTGTAACCATCAAGAAAAAAAGAAAGAAAAAAGAAACAAGGGTGAGAGGGACCGGGGAGGGAAGAAGGGGAAAAGTAAGAGGGAGGGGAAAGAGAGTGCTGGAAATTAGCAACGATGCAGATTTTTAGCGCCCCTTTTTTCCCTTCCCTTTTTTCTCTTTTCCTTGCCCTCTTTTATTTTCCTACTTCCTCCATCCTCCTTCATTACTTTTAAGTATTTTTCTTTTTTGCAAGCTTTTTTTTTTTTTTTTTTCCCCGTGAAATATTCTTTTCTCAACAATTTCTTCTACTTCTCTTATATTCTGTGTGGTAAGTGGGGGCGCCTACCTCCAGTCACCTGCTATAATGCTACGTTCAGGTGTCAGTTCACTGACTGATAAGCCAAATGGTTTTCTACGGCCCAAGAATCCATTTATTACGTTGGGTGGCAGCCATATAACGAAATGGATGCCTGATGGTCTAGTGGATAAAGGCACCCCAATCGGATGTAGCCCCTAAATGATTGCAGTCGATGGGTGTTAAGTATTTATTGGTCACATAATGCCACTTAGGGAAAGGGAACAGGTTAGTTTCACCGTAAATGTATGAACTAATGAGCCTAGCCTCGGGCCCCTAAGCTTTTGATGGGGCAACAAAGGATTACAATGATGATAGAATGACGATCACTTTTGTATTATATGTATATGTCTTCGCTTTTTGTCAGCGTTGCCACTCCCTCTTGCTTCTTCTAATCCTCTCATGTGTTTTAGCGCTGCTTTCTTCTCTTTTCTTCCCCTCACTCCTCCATCTTCTTCCTTCGCCTCATTTCCTGATCATATTTTTCCCCTTCTTTCTCCTTCCCTCGCCCCTCCTTTCTATATCTTTTCTCCCCCACTTCCTTCCACCCTCTCTCCACCCACCCCGTCTGTCGTCTTCGTTCTTCCTTCCATATATTTTTTTTTAGCCTCTCCATTCTTTTTTTTTCTTTACTCCTTTCTTAACATTTAAATTTCCTCTTTCCCTCGTTCCTTAAACCCCCTCTTTCTCAGTCCGTTATTTCATTTTCTCCCAATTTTCTCCTTCTTTCCTCCTCCTCTGTCACTCCATCTTTCCCTCCTTTTTATTAGTTTTTTATATTCCGCTCACATTTTCGTTCTGGAGAATTTTCTTTCCCTGGTCCTCTTTCTCTTTGCAGTCTGTTTGTCTGTCTGTCTCTGTCTCTGTCTCTGTCTCTGTCTCTGTTTGTGTGTCTCTCTCTCTCCTCCCCCCCCTCTCTCTCTTTCAACATTGGGCATCAGTGAAATCGTTAAAATCAACTGGCGTGAATCTGGAGCTTCAGGGCTCTGATATAGGGCTTCACTAGAGTCACTAAAGAATGCAGGACTGGAGCACTTCCTTTCGTAAGAAAAAAGAGAGTTAATGACAGGCGGACAGGGATGCTCCTAGAGACGCTTCCACATCTAAATATAACGTCCTCTGACTGAAAGGGTTAAGAGAGACAGCTTGGAAGAGTGAGAGAAGCGGTGAGTGTAATAAAAGAGCATGTGAGAAATGGCTGAGGAGCAGAGGGAATGAGGAGAGAGGTTAAAAGCAGAGGGAAGAGTGAGAACAGCTTCCGTAGTTTATGTGTTTCCCTCTCAGCGCGAAGAATCCTCAATATGGTAAGTTATAAGAGGAGGTATGGAGCTCATCCTGGTTTAAAGGGTAACAGATTAATAAAGCTCATGTTAAGGATACGTGAGCTCTCCAACATGGAAAGCTCTACTGGGTAGGTATTGAGTTCACAAGGATGCCATGGTAACCTAATGATGTTCACGTAAATACTTAGTGAGCTCGCCACCATGACCGCGAAAGGTGGCTGAAAATGTTGACTTAGAGAAATGAAATGTTTTGTTGGTCTGCATCTTAACAAAATTCAGTGACTTTAGAAGCGGCCTTATGTGATGAAAATAAGGGAAGTGAAAAGACTGGCCAAGGCGTGTTGGAGGAAAATGCACACACACACACACACACACACACACACACACACACACACACACACACACAAACACTCTCTCTCTCTCCCTCTCTCTCTCTCTCTCATCCCATCTATCTTGCTCTACGCTTCTTCCCTCGCCCAGTTTCCAATCAACTTAGTTCCATTGCCAAAACGGATCTTCCTCTTCCTTCACCCATCCTTACATCTTCTTTTTTTCACACTTTCCTCTTCCCACCTCTCTTACTTTTTCCTCTCCTTTTTCTCCATATTCTGTCATTTTCTGCTTTTATTCCTCTTCCGCCTCTTCTCCCCTCGCTATTCTATTTTTTCTTTTCTTTATTTGCCTATCTCTCATTTTGGGGCCTCAGATTCTTTTCTTAGCTCTATTCCCTCTTCCTTCATTCCTTTTTCTCCTTCGATTTCTTCACTTCCCCCTCTTCTTCACTCTCGTCTTCTCTCCTGTCCCACTTCACTCTTCCTTTCTCTCCTCGCCTTTTCCCTCCTTCCATATCTTTTTTTCGTCTCCATCGTTTTTTGAAATGTTCTTTCCTCTTTCTCATCTTTTCCCTCCTTAATTATAATCTCTTTTTTCCCCTCCATTTTTTCATTGTCGTCTTCTTTCTTCCCCTCCTTTTCCTTGCCCTTTCTTCTTCTTCTTCCATCCCATCCCTTTTCTCTTCCTCCTTCCCCTCCTTTTCCTCCCCTTTATACTCCTTTCCCTCTCCTCCTTCACTCTTCATTCTCCTCCCTTCAGTCTCTTCCCTAGTCCTCCTCGCCTCTTCCTTTTTTTCTCGCCCTTTCTCTTCTCTTCTCTTCCTTTCTCACTCCATTTTTGAATCTCCCATTTTTCCTCCCTTTCCTTCCCTTCTGACTTCCCAACTCATTCCCCTTCTTTCTCTCCTCGCCCTTACTTCCTTTCTTCATTCCTCCCCTTCCTTTCCCTACCCTCTATTCCCCTCCTCCTCCTCTTCCCTTTTCTTCCCCTTGTCTCATATCTTTCCTCTTTTCTCTTCCACTGTCCGTCTCCTCTCCCTTTCCTTTCTCTCTCCCTCCTTTCCGCCCTGCCTGCCTGCCTGCCTGTCTGCCTCCCCCCTCTTCCTCCTCCTCCTCCTCCCTCAATCTGCCCTAAGCCTCAATGGAGCCCTCTCTTTAAGGGATCCTGCCTTTTCTCTCCACACTGAAGGGAGGAAGGGAGGGAGGGAGGGAGGGAAGAGAGAGAGAGAGAGAGAGAGAGAGAGAGAGAGAGAGAGAGAGAGAGAGAGAGAGAGAGAGAGAGAGAGAGAGAAGAGGAGGCGGGCGGAGGGAAAGAGAAGAGGAGGGAGGGATAGAGGGAAGGGAAAGAGGGTACAAAGGACAAAAGTGGGAAAGGGGAGGATGGAAAGAGAACAGACGGAGCGAGGGGAGAGAGAGAAGGAGAGAGGGAAGGAAGGTGAGATGGACGGAGGGAAAGAGAGGAGAAGGAAGGAAGGAAGGAAGGAAGGGAGGGAGAGAGAGGAGGAGGAGGAGGAGGAGGAGGGAGGGCGGGATGGAATGAGTGAATGGGAGGAGAATGAAGGATGGGATAGAGAGAGGGAGGGATGGAGAGAGTGAATGGGAGGAGAATGAAGGAAGGGACAGAGAAAGGGAAGGAGTGTAGCAGGGACATAAGAGGGAAAGGGAGAAAAAGAAAAGAATACCAATGAGGGAGTGAGGGAGAGAAGGGAAGAGGAAAGACGGATAAAGGAAGAAAGGATTGAAAAGGAAAGGAGGAGGAAAAGCGAGAAGAAGACAAGCAGGGTGATAAAGAAAGGGAGAACACAGACGAGGAAGGGAGGTAAGGAGAGAGAGAAAGGTGGAGGGAAAAAAAAGAAAGGGGAGAAAATAGTTGACGGAGGAAGGGAGAGGAGGAAGGGAGGTGAGGAAGAAGAGGAAAGGAAAGGAGAGAAAAACAGAATCTAAGAGCATGACAGGGAGGAAGATGAAAGAGAAAAGAAGAGAGCAAGAGAGAGTGGAAAAAGAAAAGATAGCAACAGGAGGGAAAAGGAGGAGAAAAGAGGTTACTGGAGGAAGAGAGGTAAAAAGAGAGTCAGAAGGGGTGGAGGTGAAAGGAGTTACAAAAGTGAGGGAGAGAGAAAGATAAGGAAAGGCAGGAAGAGACGTGGGAGAGATGGACACAAGAGAGAAGAGAGAGGAACTGAGAGCTGCGAAGATATCTGAGAATAAAGTGAAATAAGATAGATAGATGGATGGATAGATTTAAAGATAGATAGATAGACAGAAATGTAGGAAGGTAAATGGAGAGAGAGAGAGAGAGAGAGAGAGAGAGAGAGAGAGAGAGAGAGAGAGAGAGAGAGAGAGAGAGAGAGAGAGAGAGAGAGAGAGAGAGAGAGAGAGAGAGAGAGAGAGAGAGAGAGAGAGCACAGAACTCACCCCAACGATTAACACCATCAAAGTCAGACCTACAATATGAATAAAAATCTGCGGTCCCATCCAGCCAGATTTCGCACATTCAGAGGGTTCTCGAATGAGCTGTTAGTGCAAAAGGGAAGGGGGATAAGGGTAGACTGGGAAGGAGGGGGATAGGAGGGAGACAGAGGGAAGAGGGGATGAGGGAGACTAGGAGGGGAGAGGGTTGTGGGGTGGGGTAGGGAGATGCTGATCTGTCCCCCCTTCACCTTTAGTTTCTTTTACTTGGGACTAAGTTCGTCTCTGAAAATTTTAGCATTGTATACTAACTTTGGAATCAGGGTATACTAAGTCATCATGCATAGGAGAGAGAGAGAGAGAGAGAGAGAGAGAGAGAGAGAGAGAGAGAGAGAGAGAGAGAGAGAGAGAGAGAGAGAGAGAGAGAGAGAACATATGTGAACTAGCAGTACCTGAGGTTTAAGGCTAATTCTGCTTAGAGGTCTGTTTAACTATATGCATACATACAAACATACATACATACATACATACATACGTACATACATTAATACATAGATACATACTTATGTATATACATACATACATATATTTATACACACATTAATCTATATATACATACATACATTTATACATACATACATACATACATATATAGGCTAGCGTACATTAATAAGCTATTACCCTTTCACAATGTTTAAAGATAAAAGAAAAAGCTGCCAGTTATTTTTTTCCATTTGTTAAAACTGGATAATGACAAAGTGTATTGTTCCCATTGTATGTTCCAGTGGTAATAGATTTTTGTTCCAGTATTGAAATTGTGCCAGGCTTGTTGTTTAGCTTTACTGGAATTATGTATATCTTTTTATGAGTCTCCTTGTGTATGTACCGGTATTTATTATTTATTCATCTCAGGACCCTCTAGAAGCTTGGGCCTTGAGTGAGAGAGAGAGAGAGAGAGAGAGAGAGAGAGAGAGAGAGAGAGAGAGTGTGTGTTCGTTCATCCAGTGTTCCCTGTCTGGGATTGGGTTAGGTTAGGTTCGGGTAATTCGTAGAGAATGATGTTGTTTGTCGGGAGGAAAGTGGCCGAGGGTTAGAGAAGTGGGAGAAAGGGAGGGAGAAAAACGAGGAGGGAGGGAGGGAGGGAGGGAGAGAATGAAGAAAGGGAAGGAAGGGAGGAAGGGAGGGAGAGTAGGGAGGGAGAGAATAAGGAAAGGAGGAAGGAAGGAGGGAGGGAGAGAGTGAAGAAAAGGGGAGGGAGAGAACACAAAGAGGGAGAGGAAGAGGGGACAAAGAGAGAGTTGAGTGAGAACAGAGTACTAGGGAAGAAGAGGAGAGAGGAGGGAGTGATGGAGCGTATGGAGGGTAAGGAAAGGAGGAGGAGGGAAGAGAAAGAACTGAAAAGGAGAGAGAGGAAAAAAAAAAAGAGGAGGGAAAGGGGATGGAATTAGTGGATGAGAGGAAGAAAGGCTAATGAAGGGTAGGGAGAGGTGACATGTGGGGAGAGAAGGAAGGGAGTGATGGAGGGGATGGATGATGAGAGGAGTAAAGGGGGCGAGGGAGGAAGTACAAAGGAGTACAAAGGAAAACAAACAGCAACAGACCTTATAGTCCTCTCGAGGCTCCTTGTTACAGAGTAGACTATGACTATGAGATCTAATTCTACATGCTGAAGGATAAGGGTAGTAAGGCAAGAAGGCTCCCCCCGCCTGTAAATCCTCCATAGATGAGAGAAAGAGATGAAGGAGGGACGGACAGAAGACTAGGGGAGAGAAAAGGGAAGGAGGGAGGGTGGGAGAATAAGGAAAGGAGGGGTAGAAGACAAGAGGGAGAAGAGGGAGTGGTGGAGGGGTGGGAGGATGAGGATAGGAGTAAGGGAGGGGAGGAAGAGAGAGAGAAGGAGGAGAAATGACATGAAAAATGGTGCGGGTGCTAAATGAATAGATGTATAAAGACACCAAAGATAGATAGATAGATAGATACGGGTAGATAGACAGACGTAAATAAGTATAAATGTCTGTCTATCTATCTATCTACCGGTACATCTATCTATCTATCTATCTATGTATCTATCTATCTATCTCTCTCTCTCTCTCTCTCTCTCTCTCTCTCTCTCTCTCTCTCTCTCTATATATATATATATATATAGATCTATCTATTCATTTACACAGAGAGTAAGCCAGCATGCTCTCATAATACCTCTACCTTCAACTGTCTACACCACACTACATGCGCATAACATATCACACCTTCTATTCACATCTTTAGTAATAGCCGCTGCAATCTTACAATCAAATGAGGTGGTACCTCGGATTGCCACCACCGGCAGGGTAGGGCTGGAGGCACAGGGTCCTCCCGGTCGCCATCAAGCGACTGTGCCGGCAGCGACTGTTGCTATTTCCGGGCATGCTAGTCGGCGAAGAGATGACGGTGCAGCCTTATTCTTTACCAACATCCGCGGCCTTACCACAAATTTAAACTCAGTTCATTTTTTCCTTCAGTCCATATCCCCTTTGGCCCTTTTCCTCACAGAACCACAAATCTCGCCCTCTACCGATATATCTCCATTTTGTTTTCCCGGTTACCATCTCCTTACAAACTTTCGAAACAAGGGCGGCACCAGTTGTTATATCAAATCCCAATATGCAGTTGATACTATTTTAAACTTCACTTCATCTAGTTTTGATTACTCATTATATAAATTAAATTGCCAAAACATTACCAAATATATCTGTGTGGTTTATCGTTCCCCCAATGCTTCTTCGGAACCCAGTGTATTTGATTCCATATCCACTCAGTTGAGTAACCTTGACCTTGCCCTTGGCAATGAAATTACCATTTTGGGTGATTTTAACATACACAATGTTGAATGGTTATTGCATTCTGCCCGGACTGACGACGCTGGTCTAGAATGCGAGCTGTTTGCGGAATCGTTTAATCTCACCCAGTTGGTAAAGCAACCAACCAGAATACCTGATAATCCTGACCATAATGCCCATCTCTTGGATTTATTCTTGACAAATAATCCAGATCAATACAGGATAGAGGTACTGTCACCACTTGGATCCTCTGACCACAATCTCATCAAAGCCTCATTAGTTAACCCTCCTACACCTCCCCTTTCCGAACCTGTCAGGGTGACCTGATGTCACTTTGCCAGGGCAGACTGGGATGGATTTAGAAATTATCTTGCTGATGTTCCATGGCAGTCTTTCTTCTCTAGTGATCCCAATTCTACCCAGTCCCACATTTGCGACTTAATACTAGCTGCTATGGATTTATTCATACCAAGTCAACAATTCACTAAAAGATCAAACTCTCCAAAATGGTTTGATGGCAATTGTGCCCGAGCAACAGCCCAAAAGTCATTAGCATATAACTCTTACTTAAAATTAAAAACATCTGAATCACTCTCCCAATTTAAAATTGCTAGAAATCATGCAAAAGCTGTATTAAATCTATCTAAATCAAACTTTCTTCAAAAGCAAGCATCAAAACTACTTAACAACCCTAATGACAATAGAATATTCTGGTCAACTCTTAATTCTTTCAATAATAACTTTAACAAGTCATCTTCCAATCCCCCACTAAAATCTTCAGATGGCAATATTACAAATGACCCACGTGGGAAAGCAGACATCTTTGCTAGTACCTTTGCAAGAAACTCTACCATAGATGATACCAGCCAGAATGTCTCAGTACTGGAACTTGATTCTCCCGAAATTGCCCCACCTAAAATACAGACAAGACTCGTAAAATCCATCCTAGACAATTTACCTACCAACAAAGCTCCAGGCCCTGATGGAATTCCGCCAATTGTTTTGAAAAAGTGTTCCCCTGAACTTGCCTCTGTCCTAGCCAAATTATTCAGACTATGCATACGTACTTCCTTATTCCCAAATTCATGGAAAGAAGCCAATATCCACCCAGTTCCGAAGAAAGGAAGTTCGTCTGACCCCTCCAATTACAGACCAATAGCTGTCACATCTTCTCTTGGTAAGGTATTTGAAACTTTAATTAATAAGCATATTGTTAAACAGCTTCAATCCAACAACTTAATTAGTGATAGACAATACGGTTTTCGCCACGAAAGATCCACCATTGACATACTCAGTCTCTTAACTCATACCATCCATCAATCAATTGATCTTTTTGGAGAAACTCATGCAGTAGCTCTTGATATCTCTAAAGCTTTCGACAGAGTATGGCACCGTTCCCTGCTGTCCAAACTCCCTTGCTATGGACTAACGTCTTTTGTTCCTTTGATTTCTTCTTATCTTAGTGACAGGAAAATAAGAGTAAAAGTAGATGACGTATATTCGAATTTCCACTCAATTAACGCCGGAGTGCCGCAGGGATCAGTTCTGGCGCCAACCCTATTTCTGGTTCATATTAATGATCTCTCATCTGTCACTCACAATCCCGTTCACTCATATGCAGATGACTCAACACTACATAGTTCATTCACACTCAGACATCCATTTACAAAGTCTAATATCTCTACCTCTCAACTCAGTACAGCCATCTCCATAAATCAAGATCTAGCTACAATCAGTGAATGGGAACAAAACAACCTTGTCTCTTTTAATGCTAGTAAAACTAAATATATACAGTTTACTAATAGACAGATATTGCCAGATTCGTACATTACCTTCAGTGCTACTAATATTCCCATCTCCAAAAGTATTGAAATTCTTGGTGTCTCACTTAACAGTGCCCTCAGCTGGACCTCTCATGTCAGATCACTTGCTAAAACCGCCTCAAAGAAACTTGGATTATTGTACAGAGTCCGTAACTTCTTCGCCAATGAGCAGTTAGCTATAATTTATAAGAGTCATGTGCGCTCTCAGCTTGAATATTGCTCACCCTTGTGGAATGGTTGTGGAGAGGTTGCATTAAGACAACTAGACAAAATTCAGAATAAAGCTGTTAGAATCATTAACAACCCTGCCATTACATATAAACTACCTCCCCTGCAAGTAAGAAGGAATGTTGCCTCCCTTGCATTATTTTACAGATATTTTTTTGGCAAATGCTCAGACGAAGTTGCGTCCATGGTGCCACCTCTCCATACCTTCCCTCATGCTACACGGGCATCTGGTAGCGCTCATGACTGGAATGTCACTCAACCATATTGCAGAACTTCTGCCTATCAGAATTCTTTCATTCCCCGAACTGCATCTCTCTGGAACTCGCTTCCCCAGAGTTGTTTTCCTCCAAATTTCAACCCACAACTGTTCAAGTCTAACTGTTACAGATATTTTATGAATAGAGGACACCACTAAACTGGTGTATGGATTATTATTTTTTTCCTCATTTGTTTTTCCTTCCTCCGTTCTGTTATTAAAAAAAAAAAAAAATCTATCTATCTATCTATATGTATTGTATATACTGTATATACTGTATAAAGTGTGTGTGTGTGTGTGTGTGTGTGTGTGTGTGTGAGAGAGAGAGAGAGAGAGAGAGAGAGAGAGAGAGAGAGAGAGAGAGAGAGAGAAAAAATTAAGGAGGAGGAAACGATAGAGAGAAGGGGATAAGCATAGAAGGAAAGGAGGGGATTAGGAGAATTTAGGAGAACGAGAGGGGGAAGAGGAGGGAGGGAGGAGGTACATGGACGAGGGGAGGGGAGGAGGGGGGAGGTAAATAGAAGAGGGGAGAGGGAGAAGGCTGAGGATTGGAGGAGAAAGGCAGAGGAAATAGAAATGAGAGGGAAAACAGGGAAAGGAAGAGAGAAAACAAAAGAGAAAGGATGGGAAGTGATATAAAAAGGAGATGAGAGAGAGAACACCTGCACATGAACAGACATACACTTCTTTTCCATCCATCTTGGAAATGGGGTTATAATTTTTGTTGTTGTTGTTGCCGTTGTTGTTGTTGTTGTTGTATTGCAGGTTTATCGTCCCTTCTCCAGCGGTGCACCAGTCTCCTCCACCTACACGCATCAGGGGAACAGTCTTTCATTATTCAACCCCTTCCAGGCCGAGGCCGTATTTCTTCCTTTATTCTCATTACCCTTCAGACGATTTTCTTAAGTCCGAGGAACCCGATTTGTGGTTCAAGCTGGTGCCTCTGCTTAACCCATTCAGTCCAGTTTTTATTTTTGTTATTCTTGCTTCCTCCAGACGGTTTTGTTAGTTTTGGAAAGCCGTTAAGTCCTATACAGCATCATTTTTTTTCTCCCTAAGCTGAAGAAAATCGTCTGAAGTAAGAAGGAGTAAAATTATGTCATCGGATTCAACAGATTAAGCTGAATAAAATCGCTGGGAGGCAGCAAGAATATTGAAAACAAAAATCCATCATTATTTTGTGTATCCGACTCTGGACAAAGGTTTAGCAGCCCGTTCCCTGAGGCCCCTCCTACGTGCATACATCCTCACATGTCAACACTGCAATGGTGTTAATGGCGGCCCACCTCCTTACGATAAATAATGAGACAGCGAGCGATTACTTTTGAAACCCAGTGGTGTGATCTTCGGTGCTCAGGAACCATCTCAAAATAATACGTAAAAGTTTCATAATTGTTCGACTTTAGGTGGCATAGACTTTTTAGCACTTCTTCCTTAGCGATTTGTTTTCCATATAACACCTTAACATTCTTTCTTATGCCACTAAAATCGTTGTAACATCGCCACAGGTGCTTAAGTAACAGAGGAGGGATAATTTAGGTGTGGCGTGCAGAATAAATCGCTATGGGAGAGTGTTACGAATGATCCTGGGCCACCTAGACTAGTACCCTAAAAAGTAGATCGATATTTTTGTCCGCAGCTGTACCCACAATAATTAGTAATTGTCCTATTGGTGGGTAAAGATATTGTAGCTGGATGATAGGTAATAGATGGGGAAATGTGCCTTTGAGGATAGGGAGAGAGAGAGAGAGAGAGAGAGAGAGAGAGAGAGAGAGAGCGAGAGAGGCGTAGCGTGTAGACATAAAGGTACACCCCACTCATACAGGGAAACCTTTGAAACACATCCTTTGAAGCGAGTTTATTTACCAGAAGACCTTTTCCAATGGCTTTTTATACCCAGGTCTCTTTAGCGTGTTTCTTTTCCGGCAGGAGTTTTTCCATGCGGGTCTATATCGAAAGAAAGAGGCTATGGTTCTTGAAAAGTGAGTGGGTATGGGGATTTTTGCTTTCTTTATTGTTCTGTATTTATTCTCTCTCTCTCTCTCTCTCTCTCCCCTGTCCTATTTCCTCTCCCCATCCCTTCGCCATCAGTTCTCTCCTCCCCTTCCCCTCCATCACTCCTCCCCCTCCCTCTTTATACAGAATTCCAATACCTTACCCCTTTCTCAATTTCGCCTCCTCTGCCGTTCCCCTCCTTATTCTCTCCCCTCCCTCCTCCCTACCCTTCACCTTCCCTCCCCCTCCCTCCTCCCTACCCTTCACCTTCCCTCCCCCTCCCTCATCCCTCACACTTGAACTCTAAGAAAACGAAGACTCTTAATCATTTCACACTTGCTGCCACCGAACGATTTTATTCAGACTGATAATGGCTTCTTGTTGTCTAGGGTAGAGGTTCAAAACTCAGAAGTTCGTGGTACGGAGGGTTCAATTTTCTGTTCCTGTAGATAATGAAAGAGGCTAACATAAGGGCGCGTCCACACCATATACTTGCTGTAGCGGAAGGGAGCTGTGCATCACTGTAACCTCTAGAAGTGCTCGCCCTCCCCGACCTGCCTCCAGTGAGACCAGGTCTGTCTGTTTTAACGATGCAAAACTCCCACCTGCGCCCATCTGCGCATCTGGTGTGGAGGCGACCAAGAACTATTGCCTAACTATTCCTAAGAGCTTGTTTCAGGGCGTTTAGCTGGATTTTCTTTGATTTACAGAAACTCGTAACTGTTGTCAAATCCTAGTCATTGTGCCACTCACTGTGCTATGGATCTGTGTTTTTAAGTGTACATGTAGCAGTAACGGAACACTGGAGTTTTGCCACCGGTACCGGATCCATTTCACAGGGAAGGGAATACAGAAACGAAATATTAATTAGTAATCAGCTGTTAATTATAAAGTCAAAGAGAACAGTTCGCCTACCACTCTACTGTGTTTACTTCCCACTTAGGGCACGTCCGACACTTTCCTCCCTGCCGCATTGTATCAGAGAGAATCATCTATGGGTAAGAGAAATATACCAAACCTCTCTCAGGAATATTAATCATTAGAGGAGTGTGAGAAGGAAAAGAATTTATAAAAGAGGAAATCTTGCCTCCGATTGTACGGCCGCGCTCATCAACAGGGATACTTATGTTGTAGTGCTGTCTACTTTAGTGTTAACTGCACGAAACTTTTCTGCTTTCTGCCGAATGCATTGAAAATAAGTGGACCTGGTAGTCAGCGAAGTAGTGTAACATCCAACCAGCAGTGGACACTACAATAAACAACTCTAATACTACAAGTGTATCCTTACTTATGAACGCGACTGCACTAGCAAAGTACCCTGGTGTTCCCCTTCAAAAACAGTTCAGCTGATACTCACGCATGGATGCCCACCTTAATATACAGTTATATGAGAACTCTAATCGACTACTCGTTTGTTTTATTATACCCTGGCCAATTTCCCACGTGAAATGAAAATGGTTGAGAATTTCAGATTTTATTCTTCGAATATTGGAGTTTTTACAGACTTTTTTCTTGAGTAATGGAGTTTTTATTGTAATACTTGGGCTATAGAGGAAATATCTGCAGTATAGTACGAAGAACGTCTTTGACAATTGCTGAGTGGCGTTGGTTTTTAAAGACAGCTAGCCAAATAACTGATTGTTTGGTGTAATGCTGATCTTTATCTTTCTTTACGAGACAGAGACAGACAAACAGACAGATCAGGAGTCTTGTGTGGTTAAAGTCAATAAGGATGGAGAAAGAAGACTGAGAAAGAGGGTGGGAAGGGAAGAAAGAAAAGGGAAAACAGAAGAGGGGAGAAAAGGAGAGGACGGGACGTGAGGGCGGGAAGGGAAACAAGGGAGAGAGGCAGTGAGGGAGGAGGAGGAAGAGGGAGCAGGTAGGGGTGTGAAGGGAAGGAAAGGGAGAGGCAGAAGAGGTAAGGGAGAGAGGTAGAGGAGAGGGTGGGAGGGAAAGAAGACGGGGAGGGGGGAGGCCAGGTCCATTGGGAAGGAGGAAGAGGAAGTGGAAATGCAATTAGGAAAAGAAAGATGGGTGGGTGAGAAGGGGGTGGGGAGGGGAGGGAAATGGGGAGACGGGAGTAGAAGGGAGAGAAGGGGAGGGGGGAGAAAAGACGGGAGATGTAGAAACGATATGGGAGGGAAGAGAGGGGGAAATAAGAAGAAAGGAGAGAAACTGAGAAAGGAGAGAAACTGAGAAAGGAGGGAAGGGTGGGTAAAAGGAGGGAGAGGGGAGGAGAGGGGAAATAAGAACGAAAGGGAGAAATGGAGGAAGGAAGGAAGACTGGATAGAAGCGAGGAGGAGGAAGGGCAGGGGGAGGGGAAGAACCAGAGAGAGAGAACAGTGTAGAAACGGTGTGGAGAGGGACAAAATAAACAAGTAGTAGGGAAATAGGATAGGAAGAGATTTATAGAAGTAGGAAGAGTCTGGGAAGGAGGAGAGGAAGGAAGGTAGAGGAAAGAAAGAAAAAATAAAAGAAGGAGAAGAAAGAAGGTGGAAGAAAGGAAGATTAAGAATAAGAGAAAGAGAAAGAGAGAAAGTGGAAGAAAAAAGAAAGATCAAAATAAGTGAAAGAAAATAACTATGGCATGAAAAGGATATAAAGAAGGGAAAAGGAGATATTGATGTAAAGAAAATGGAGAGAGGAGAGTTGCGGTGACAAGGAGAGAGGAAAGCGAGATGGGGGAAGGTGAAGGAATGAAAGAAAGACAGAAAAGGGAGGGAACCTTTAAGAAAAAAAATAGTTGGAGAAGGAAAGAAGGTGAAAAGAGGGAGAAGGGAGAGAAAGGGAGAGAGAGAGGGAAGAGAAAGCTGAGACGATGGAGGTAAAAGAATAGAAAGGAAGTAAAGGAAATATGAAAGATGAAAAAGATCAGACAAGGAAGGGAGAAGAAGAGAGGGATGATAACAGCAAGGAGAGATAGAGAAGAGGAGAGGAGAGAAGAGGAGAGAAGAGAAGAGAAGCTGCAGGAAGGAGGGGGAACAGAACAGGGGGAAAAAATGGAGAAAAGGAAAGGGATAGAAAGACGAGATGGAAGGAGAGAAAAGGATGAGAGAGGAGGAGGAAGAAAGAGAAGGAAGCAACGAGAGACAAAAGAGGAAGAGAATAGGAGTAAGGAAAAATAAGAAAGAGGAAGAAGAAACTGGAGAAGGAAGAAAGGCGAGAGAAACAGAAAGAGAGATAAGGGAATGAAGGAAGGGGGTGGTGACCATTTGGGGAGCGAATGAGGGAATAAAAGAGTGGAAGCGAGATTGTGCGGAGAGAGAGAGAGAGAGAGAGAGAGAGAGAGAGAGAGAGAGAGAGAGAGAGAGAGAAAGAGAGAGAGAGTTGTTGTTGCTCTTTCATTTTTATGCTCTTGTTCTCCTCCTCCTCCTCCTCCACATTATTCCACATCTCAGCCCACCTTCCAGCCCACACACTGAATTACCTAAACCTTGATCTTTGCCTCCCTCCCTCCCTGCCCATCCATACACATTGCCACAGAATTATTTTGAGAGGCCGGCGAGTCACCCCGCCAACGAAATTATCATCATCAAAACACCGAGGCAGGGGGAGTTTTTGATCTCACATTTACAAGGGAATTGGAACCCGTCTCTGAGACCCTTCAGCCTCAGGGCGGCATTTTTTATTATAGTCTTGTTAACTCCGGATATTTTTAGCTAAGAGTAAACTATCCTAACTGGAGGAGTTAGCTATGGCCTTACTTATTCCTCCCCAGTATACTAAACTAAAGGAACAAGCACCTTCGCTTGCTGCACTGGCTGGTGCTTGCCCCGCCGGGGGAGGACTTCGCCTTCACAGCTGGTTAAAGACACTCCCTCAGAAAGTCACCAATATGAAGTGAAGTAGGAATGCCAGTTGTTGGACCCCCAGTGGTTGTGGATGCAACCTGTCATAAAAAACGTTTCGCTAAAAAAGTTTGTCAGGGTTCGGTGTTTTGCTACATATATACATACATATACATACATACATATATAAATATATATATATATATATATATATATATATATATATATATATATATATATATATATATATATATATATGTACGAATGTACATATTTGCATACAAACTCGACGTCGCTGTATAACAGGTAAAAACGTTCGAACAGAAACGTCTGGTAGCAGTGATGAAAATGAAAGACTCCAGCAGTGTGTGTTAATGAGTTCATTCGATGACTTATGGCATTTTATTCTAGCCGCTGCCTGACGGAGTATTTCAGCTCAGGGATGACTCGCTGAAACTATGGGGGGGGGGGAGGGCGGTAGATACAGAACTCATTATAAATTCGCTGGTAGGTGTTATTTCAAAAGTATATAAAATTCTTTGGAAACGATAAGAATAAACTAAAGAAAAAAAAATAAAAAAGCCGCCATACAAAAGAGGCTAACGGGGACATCCACTTCCCTGTCTCACATCATCGTTACCAGATTTTTTTCTTGTCTTTTTACAGTCAGCCTTCCGATGGGTTTTTTGTGGATGTGTTTTTTACTGGAATTTTTTCTGTCCTCCTCTCTTGTTTTTGTAAGTGCATGGAGGAGGGATTGAGAAGGGAGGGAGGGAGGGAGGGAAACGGGGGAAGGGAGGAAGTGGCGATGAAGAGGGGATGGAGGGTATGGAGGGTGGGAGGTAGGGAGGGAGGGAGCGAGTGAGAGGAGAAAAAGGGAAGGAGGGAAGAGGAGGGAAGGAGTGAAGGAATGATAATAGGTACATGTTGTAGAAAAAGAGATTGAATAGGAGAGAGATCTGGAAGGAAGAAAAGGGGAGGGAGAAAAGAAAAAGAAGAGAGAGAGAAAGGAAGATATATATATATATATATATATATATATATATATATATATATATATATATATATATATATATAAAGAGAGAGAGAGAGAGAGAGAGAGAGAGAGGGAGAGAGGAGAAAGATAGCTATAAAAACGTTGAGAGATTTGACGAAGAGGGAAAGAGATGGAGAAAGGAAGAAGAGGGGAAGGAAAAAATAGGGGGGGGAAAAGGGGTGGAAGAGGCAGAGTTAGAGGGGGGGGGGTTAAGGAGGTAGGAGTGAAGGGAGAGAAGAGGTATGTTGCAGTGTGAGAGACTGACAAAGGGAGAAAGATGGAGGGAGGAAGAGGCGGAGAGAATAGAGGGAGAAAAAGAAGGAGTAGAGACAAAGAAGAGGGGAAAAAGGGATGGATTTTGGAGACATATTTTAGAACGAGACACTGAATGAAGAGGGGGGTGCAGATGGAAGGGGAAGAAGGCAAGAATGAATGAAGCTGAGGTGGAGAGGAAGGATGGATACAGTGAGGGAAGAGATTTGTTACGTGGTGGGAGATTTAAAAGAGGAAGAGGAGGGAGGGAGAGAGAGAGAGGGGAGAAGACTGGAGGAAGGAAACAGAGATGGAGAGAAGGGAGAGAGGTAGGGAGGGAAATGGATTCGAAGGGGAAAGAGATGGAGGGAGGAAGAAAGAAAGGTAAAAGCTACTGAATGGGAATGACGTTGGTGAGGGAAAGGGAGAAAAAAAAAGGGAGTGAAAACAAGGGAAAGACGAAGATGAAAAGGTTTGAAAGAGAGACACTGAGGGAGGAAGGGAGGAAGTTTGAAAGAGGGGAAGGGAGAGAGATGAAAGAAGGAGAAAAAGAGGGGAGGAAGAGGGAAG